>NW_026872297.1:0-5000 GCF_033458585.1 Syngnathus typhle | reverse complement strand
GACCGCCACAAGGCGACCGCCACTGGCCCCAAGCGCCAGCCCCGACCGCCACCCCCCGACCGCCACAAGGCGACCGCCACAAGGCGACCGCCACAAGGCGACCGCCACAAGGCGACCGCCACAAGGCGACCGCCACTGGCCCCAAGCGCCAGCCCCGACCGCCACCCCCCGACCGCCACAAGGCGACCGCCACAAGGCGACCGCCACCGGCCCCAAGCGCCAGCCCCGACCGCCACCCCCCGACCGCCACAAGGCGACCGCCACAAGGCGTTAGTGGCCGCGCCCGGTACTTTACTGGACCCTATTTGGCCCGCGGACCGGCCGGCGTCGCTTCCTTGAATGCTTAGCCGCCTTTCGAGCTGCCATGCCGGGCTTGAGTTAGTGGTTTGCGCCCGGTACTCTACGTTAAAAGTCAGGCGGAACGGCTCTGAAGCTCCAGACGGTGCTTCCTTGAATGCTTAGCCGCCTTTCGAGCTGCCATGCCGGGCTTGAGTTAGTTGTTTGCGCCCGGTACTCTACGTTAAAAGTCAGGCGGAACGGCTCTGAAGCTCCAGACGGTGCTTCCTTGAATGCTTAGCCGCCTTTCGAGCTGCCATGCCGGGCTTGAGTTAGTGGTTTGCGCCCGGTACTCTACGTTAAAAGTCAGGCGGAACGGCTCTGAAGCTCCAGACGGTGCTTCCTTGAATGCTTAGCCGCCTTTCGAGCTGCCATGCCGGGCTTGAGTTAGTGGTTTGCGCCCGGTACTCTACGTTAAAAGTCAGGCGGAACGGCTCTGAAGCTCCAGACGGTGCTTCCTTGAATGCTTAGCCGCCTTTCGAGCTGCCATGCCGGGCTTGAGTTAGTGGTTTGCGCCCGGTACTCTACGTTAAAAGTCAGGCGGAACGGCTCTGAAGCTCCAGACGGTGCTTCCTTGAATGCTTAGCCGCCTTTCGAGCTGCCATGCCGGGCTTGAGTTAGTGGTTTGCGCCCGGTACTCTACGTTAAAAGTCAGGCGGAACGGCTCTGAAGCTCCAGACGGTGCTTCCTTGAATGCTTAGCCGCCTTTCGAGCTGCCATGCCCGGCGTGGGTTTCGCGTCCGCGCCCGGTACATTATGGAAGCCAAAAAAAAAAAAAAATTCTAAGTGCGAGTGGGACCGGCCTGGGGGGCTTCCTTGAAAGCCCATCCGCCCTCCGAGCTCTCCCACCGGTCGTGGGTTGGCGTCCGCCACTGCTCAAAGCGAACTTCAAATTATCTGCTTAATAATGTGGAACACCATTCTTAAGTAGTTTTTCCTTAATTTGGGCTCAACTGGCCGGTAATGATCCCCGGTGTCTGAGATTGATCTCAGTGATCCAAAGAGCCCTGACACGTAATACCATCCATGAGTTTAATTGAAAAACAAAAAATGTAATCTTTATGACACATAAATACAATTTGCATAATAATTTGGAACACAGTGTAGACTTCCAGCGGACCGCGCGCGGCTCGGCTGACGGCGCAGCGCGATCTGGTACCGCTGCGCGGGACGAAACACGCCCCGTGCAGAGTTCCAGGCGGCCGGGAAGACATTTAAGCGCTGCCGCTGCAGCTGCGGCGGGGATTTGCCGTCCTCCGGTGGACACGACGAGTAAATACACCAGCAATCGCACTTACACCGTGTTCCAAATTATTATGCAAGTGACATTTATCTCAGATTTTCCTAAATAGTCGATGCAAAATGAGTCAGCATAATTTTCAAGTCATCAACCATTATTTTGATGAATTCTAATTTTATTGAACAAACCTCCGAATGATCACAGAATTTTTAAAAAATAAAAAACTTAAAATGCACTGTTCCACATTATTACGCACAACAGAGTTTTATAACATTTTATAGGTTTTTATGAACTGAAATGCCCATCTTAAGAATTTACAGCATTAGGAGGTCATATTTACTGAAATCAAAAGCTATTTCAAAGAAAAGACAAACAAGTTACATTTTAACATAGGACCCTTTATTTCAATAAAAAACAAAGTTACATTTTAACATAGGACCCTTTGTTCAACAGCAGCTTCACGATTCTTCCATCCACTGAACTTGTGAGTTTTTGTACAGTTTCTGGTTGAATTTCTTGGCAGGATCTAAGAATAGCCTGCCAGAGCTGCTCTTTGGAATTGAACTGCCTCCCACCTTCGTAGATTTTCTGCTTGACGATGCTCCACAAGTTTTCAATAGGATTGAGGTCAGGGGAGCATGGGGGCCACACCATCAGTTTCTCTCCCTTTATTCCCATAGATGCCAAAGACGTTGACGTATTTCTTGCAGCATGAGACGGTGCATTGTCATGCATGAAGATGATCTTTTGACGGAAAGCACGGTTCTTCCTGTTGTACCATGGACAGAAGTGTTGAGTCAGAAATTCCACGTAGTTAACAGACGTAATTTTGACGCCTTCAGGGACCCTAAAGGGGCCAAGCAGCTCTCTCCCCATGATTCCGGCCCAAAACATCACTCCGCCACCTCCCTGCTGACGCCGCAGCCTTGTTGGGCTATCGTGGCCGTCCACCAACCATCCACGACTCCATCCATCTGTAAAGTCAAGTCAAATCAAGTTTATTTGTATAGCCCTAAATCACAAGCAGTCTCAAAGGGCTTCACATAGACAGAAATTGACAATTATTCTCAAAGCATCCCCTGAGCTCTCAAAAGTGCAAGGAAAAACTTAAAAAACCCTACCTGGCCCATCCAAGGTGGCACGGCACTCGTCGGTGAACAGGACTGTCTGAAAATTTGTCTTCATGTAAGTCTGGGCCCACTGCAGCCGTTTCTGCTTGTTCGCGTTGTTCAGGGGTGGCCGAATGGAGGGTTTCCGCACAACTGCAAGCCTCTGGAGGATCCTGCACCTCGTCGTTCGTGGGACTTCACTGGCACCAGCAGCGTCGAATATTTGTTTGCTCGTCTTTAGTGGCATGCTTGCAGCCGCCCTCTTGATTCGATTTGTTTGTCTTGCAGAAACCTTCCTTGTCGTGCCTTTGTCTGCACGAACGCGCGTTTGCTCCGAATCAGCGACGAATTTCTTCAAAGTTCGATGGTCGCGCTTAAGCTTTCGTGCAATATCGAATGTCTGCATACCTTGTCCAAGGCATCGAACGATTTCACGCTTCTCGACAGCAGAGAGATCCTTTTTCCTCCCCATGGTTGAACGAAATGGCCGAACGCTTAAAAACGCGGAACTTAAATAGACTTGTTAATTACTACAATTGCGCTCACCTGGCAGACTACCATGGACTGTACCATGACTGAGGGTGATTTCAGTACTTGAAAAACAAAAAATGTAATCTTTATGACACTTAAATACATTTTGCATAATAATTTGGAACACGGGACCGTGTTCCAAATTATTATGCAAAGGATATTTATCTCAGATTTTCCTAAATAGCTTCCTTGAAATGTTACCCGGCTTTTGAGCTCTCCTGCCGGGCGTGGGTTTGCGTCAGCGCCCGGTAACATTATGGAAGCTAAAAGAAAGAAAAAAGAAACAAATCTAAGTGCGATTGCTGGTGTCTAAATACATTTTGCATAATAATTTGGAACACGGGACCGTGTTCCAAATTATTATGCAAGTGATATTTATCTCAGATTTTCCTAAATAGCTTTACTCGTCGTGCCGACCGGAGGGAGGCCACTCCCCGCCGCAGCTGAACAGTCATCCCGGCCTAGTGGAGGTCTGCGCAGGGGGGGTCTTCCTTGAAATGTTACCCGGCTTTTGAGCTCTCCTGCCGGGCGTGGGTTTGCGTCAGCGCCCGGTAACATTATGGAAGCTAAAAGAAAGAAAAAAGAAACAAATCTAAGAGCAAGTGCTGGTGTATTTACTCGTCGTGTCCACCGGAGGGAGGCAACTCCCCGCCGCAGCTGCAGAGGCAGCTTTGAAAAGTCATCCCGGCCTAGTGGAGGTCTGCGCAGGGGGGGTCTTCCTTGAAATGTTACCCGGCTTTTGAGCTCTCCTGTCCGGCGTGGGTTTGCGTCAGCGGCCGGTGTCATTTACTCGTCGTGCCGACCGGAGGGAGGCCACTCCCCGCCGCAGCTGAACAGTCATCCCGGCCTAGTGGAGGTCTGCGCAGGGGGGGTCTTCCTTGAAATGTTACCCGGCTTTTGAGCTCTCCTGCCGGGCGTGGGTTTGCGTCAGCGCCCGGTAACATTATGGAAGCTAAAAGAAAGAAAAAAGAAACAAATCTAAGTGCGATTGCTGGTGTCTAAATACATTTTGCATAATAATTTGGAACACGGGACCGTGTTCCAAATTATTATGCAAGTGATATTTATCTCAGATTTTCCTAAATAGCTTTACTCGTCGTGCCGACCGGAGGGAGGCCACTCCCCGCCGCAGCTGAACAGTCATCCCGGCCTAGTGGAGGTCTGCGCAGGGGGGGTCTTCCTTGAAATGTTACCCGGCTTTTGAGCTCTCCTGCCGGGCGTGGGTTTGCGTCAGCGCCCGGTAACATTATGGAAGCTAAAAGAAAGAAAAAAGAAACAAATCTAAGAGCAAGTGCTGGTGTATTTACTCGTCGTGTCCACCGGAGGGAGGCAACTCCCCGCCGCAGCTGCAGAGGCAGCTTTGAAAAGTCATCCCGGCCTAGTGGAGGTCTGCGCAGGGGGGGTCTTCCTTGAAATGTTACCCGGCTTTTGAGCTCTCCTGTCCGGCGTGGGTTTGCGTCAGCGGCCGGTGTCATTTACTCGTCGTGCCGACCGGAGGGAGGCCACTCCCCGCCGCAGCTGAACAGTCATCCCGGCCTAGTGGAGGTCTGCGCAGGGGGGGTCTTCCTTGAAATGTTACCCGGCTTTTGAGCTCTCCTGCCGGGCGTGGGTTTGCGTCAGCGCCCGGTAACATTATGGAAGCTAAAAGAAAGAAAAAAGAAACAAATCTAAGTGCGATTGCTGGTGTCTAAATACATTTTGCATAATAATTTGGAACACGGGACCGTGTTCCAAATTATTATGCAAGTGATATTTATCTCAGATTTTCCTAAATAGCTTTACTC
>NW_026872296.1:27500-32840 GCF_033458585.1 Syngnathus typhle | reverse complement strand
CTGTTGTGCGTAATAATGTGGAACAGTGCATTTTAAGTTTTTTATTTTTTAAAAATTCTGTGATCATTCGGAGGTTTGTTCAATAAAATTAGAATTCATCAAAATAATGGTTGATGACTTGAAAATTATGCTGACTCATTTTGCATCGACTATTTAGGAAAATCTGAGATAAATGTCACTTGCATAATAATTTGGAACACGGTGTAAGTGCGATTGCTGGTGTATTTACTCGTCGTGTCCACCGGAGGACGGCAAATCCCCGCCGCAGCTGCAGCGGCAGCGCTTAAATGTCTTCCCGGCCGCCTGGAACTCTGCACGGGGCGTGTTTCGTCCCGCGCAGCGGTACCAGATCGCGCTGCGCCGTCAGCCGAGCCGCGCGCGGTCCGCTGGAAGTCTACACTGTGTTCCAAATTATTATGCAAATTGTATTTATGTGTCATAAAGATTACATTTTTTGTTTTTCAATTAAACTCATGGATGGTATTACGTGTCAGGGCTCTTTGGATCACTGAGATCAATCTCAGACACCGGGGATCATTACCGGCCAGTTGAGCCCAAATTAAGGAAAAACTACTTAAGAATGGTGTTCCACATTATTAAGCAGATAATTTGAAGTTCGCTTTGAGCAGTGGCGGACGCCAACCCACGACCGGTGGGAGAGCTCGGAGGGCGGATGGGCTTTCAAGGAAGCCCCCCAGGCCGGTCCCACTCAGAATTTTTTTTTTTTTGGCTTCCATAATGTACCGGGCGCGGACGCGAAACCCACGCCGGGCAGGAGAGCTCGAAAGGCGGCTAAGCATTCAAGGAAGCACCGTCTGGAGCTTCAGAGCCGTTCCGCCTGACTTTTAACGTAGAGTACCGGGCGCAAACCACTAACT
Source organism: Syngnathus typhle (assembly GCF_033458585.1). Lineage (NCBI taxonomy): Eukaryota > Metazoa > Chordata > Actinopteri > Syngnathiformes > Syngnathidae > Syngnathus > Syngnathus typhle. The sequence goes on along the minus strand of NW_026872296.1, from coordinate 31,962 downwards.
CAAGCCCGGCATGGCAGCTCGAAAGGCGGCTAAGCATTCAAGGAAGCACCGTCTGGAGCTTCAGAGCCGTTCCGCCTGACTTTTAACGTAGAGTACCGGGCGCAAACCACTAACTCAAGCCCGGCATGGCAGCTCGAAAGGCGGCTAAGCATTCAAGGAAGCACCGTCTGGAGCTTCAGAGCCGTTCCGCCTGACTTTTAACGTAGAGTACCGGGCGCAAACCACTAACTCAAGCCCGGCATGGCAGCTCGAAAGGCGGCTAAGCATTCAAGGAAGCACCGTCTGGAGCTTCAGAGCCGTTCCGCCTGACTTTTAACGTAGAGTACCGGGCGCAAACCACTAACTCAAGCCCGGCATGGCAGCTCGAAAGGCGGCTAAGCATTCAAGGAAGCACCGTCTGGAGCTTCAGAGCCGTTCCGCCTGACTTTTAACGTAGAGTACCGGGCGCAAACCACTAACTCAAGCCCGGCATGGCAGCTCGAAAGGCGGCTAAGCATTCAAGGAAGCACCGTCTGGAGCTTCAGAGCCGTTCCGCCTGACTTTTAACGTAGAGTACCGGGCGCAAACCACTAACTCAAGCCCGGCATGGCAGCTCGAAAGGCGGCTAAGCATTCAAGGAAGCACCGTCTGGAGCTTCAGAGCCGTTCCGCCTGACTTTTAACGTAGAGTACCGGGCGCAAACCACTAACTCAAGCCCGGCATGGCAGCTCGAAAGGCGGCTAAGCATTCAAGGAAGCACCGTCTGGAGCTTCAGAGCCGTTCCGCCTGACTTTTAACGTAGAGTACCGGGCGCAAACCACTAACTCAAGCCCGGCATGGCAGCTCGAAAGGCGGCTAAGCATTCAAGGAAGCACCGTCTGGAGCTTCAGAGCCGTTCCGCCTGACTTTTAACGTAGAGTACCGGGCGCAAACCACTAACTCAAGCCCGGCATGGCAGCTCGAAAGGCGGCTAAGCATTCAAGGAAGCACCGTCTGGAGCTTCAGAGCCGTTCCGCCTGACTTTTAACGTAGAGTACCGGGCGCAAACCACTAACTCAAGCCCGGCATGGCAGCTCGAAAGGCGGCTAAGCATTCAAGGAAGCACCGTCTGGAGCTTCAGAGCCGTTCCGCCTGACTTTTAACGTAGAGTACCGGGCGCAAACCACTAACTCAAGCCCGGCATGGCAGCTCGAAAGGCGGCTAAGCATTCAAGGAAGCACCGTCTGGAGCTTCAGAGCCGTTCCGCCTGACTTTTAACGTAGAGTACCGGGCGCAAACCACTAACTCAAGCCCGGCATGGCAGCTCGAAAGGCGGCTAAGCATTCAAGGAAGCACCGTCTGGAGCTTCAGAGCCGTTCCGCCTGACTTTTAACGTAGAGTACCGGGCGCAAACCACTAACTCAAGCCCGGCATGGCAGCTCGAAAGGCGGCTAAGCATTCAAGGAAGCACCGTCTGGAGCTTCAGAGCCGTTCCGCCTGACTTTTAACGTAGAGTACCGGGCGCAAACCACTAACTCAAGCCCGGCATGGCAGCTCGAAAGGCGGCTAAGCATTCAAGGAAGCGACGCCGGCCGGTCCGCGGGCCAAATAGGGTCCAGTAAAGTACCGGGCGCGGCCACTAACGCCTTGTGGCGGTCGCCTTGTGGCGGTCGGGGGGTGGCGGTCGGGGCTGGCGCTTGGGGCCGGTGGCGGTCGCCTTGTGGCGGTCGCCTTGTGGCGGTCGGGGGGGTGGCGGTCGGGGCTGGCGCTTGGGGCCAGTGGCGGTCGCCTTGTGGCGGTCGCCTTGTGGCGGTCGCCTTGTGGCGGTCGCCTTGTGGCGGTCGCCTTGTGGCGGTCGCCTTGTGGCGGTCGGGGGGTGGCGGTCGGGGCTGGCGCTTGGGGCCAGTGGCGGTCGCCTTGTGGCGGTCGCCTTGTGGCGGTCGCCTTGTGGCGGTCGCCTTGTGGCGGTCGCCTTGTGGCGGTCGGGGGGTGGCGGTCGGGGCTGGCGCTTGGGGCCGGTGGCGGTCGCCTTGTGGCGGTCGCCTTGTGGCGGTCGCCTTGTGGCGGTCGCCTTGTGGCGGTCGCCTTGTGGCGGTCGGGGGGTGGCGGTCGGGGCTGGCGCTTGGGGCCGGTGGCGGTCGCCTTGTGGCGGTCGCCTTGTGGCGGTCGCCTTGTGGCGGTCGCCTTGTGGCGGTCGCCTTGTGGCGGTCGCCTTGTGGCGGTCGGGGGGTGGCGGTCGGGGCTGGCGCTTGGGGCCAGTGGCGGTCGCCTTGTGGCGGTCGCCTTGTGGCGGTCGCCTTGTGGCGGTCGCCTTGTGGCGGTCGCCTTGTGGCGGTCGGGGGGTGGCGGTCGGGGCTGGCGCTTGGGGCCGGTGGCGGTCGCCTTGTGGCGGTCGCCTTGTGGCGGTCGCCTTGTGGCGGTCGGGGGGTGGCGGTCGGGGCTGGCGCTTGGGGCTGGCGTCCGCCAATAGTGGTTTAATTTCGGGAGGAAGATTGATTTTCGTCCCAAGCCCGCCGCTGGAGAAAATTTTAGGTACCAGGAGTGGATTTTTTTTGTCCACTCAGGAGGGGGACGTTGGCTGGTTTGGTGTCCGGGGGAAAGTGCTCTTTTCTCGGCCAGGAGAAAGATTAGACTCCCAGCCCGCCGCTGGAGAAAATTCTAGGTACCAGGAGTGGATTTTTTTTGTCCACTCAGGAGGGGGACGTGCTTTGTTGTCCGGGGGAAAGTGCTCTTTTCTCGGCCAGGAGAAAGATTAGACTCCCAGCCCGCCGCTGGAGAAAATCTTAGGTACCAGGAGTGGATTTTTTTTGTCCACTCAGGAGGGGGACGTGCTTTGTTGTCCGGGGAGAGTGCTCTTTTCTCGGCCAGGAGAAAGATTAGACTCCCAGCCCGCCGCTGGAGAAAATTCTAGGTACCAGGAGTGGATTTTTTTTGTCCACTCAGGAGGGGGACGTGCTTTGTTGTCCGGGGAGAGTGCTCTTTTCTCGGCCAGGAGAAAGATTAGACTCCCAGCCCGCCGCTGGAGAAAATTCTAGGTACCAGGAGTGGATTTTTTTTGTCCACTCAGGAGGGGGACGTGCTTTGTTGTCCGGGGAGAGTGCCTGGTCCCCGGACCAGCCTCTTAGGCGCGCCCGCTGTCATTCTCCGGAGATTAAGTTATACTAAGGGGAGGCTGCCTCCTCCCGCCTGCTGCCCGAGGATGCTGCCTCATCCCCGGACTGGCCTCTTGCGCGCGCCCGCTGTCATTCTCCGGAGACTAAGTTATACTAAGGGGAGGCTGCCTCCTCCCGCCTGCTGCCCGAGGATGCTGCCTCATCCCCGGACTGGCCTCTTGCGCGCGCCCGCTGTCATTCTCCGGAGACTAAGTTATACTAAGGGGAGGCTGCCTCCTCCCGCCTGCTGCCCGAGGATGCTGCCTCATCCCCGGACTGGCCTCTTGCGCGCGCCCGCTGTCATTCTCCGGAGACTAAGTTATACTAAGGGGAGGCTGCCTCCTCCCGCCTGCTGCCCGAGGATGCTGCCTCATCCCCGGACTGGCCTCTTGCGCGCGCCCGCTGTCATTCTCCGGAGACTAAGTTATACTAAGGGGAGGCTGCCTCCTCCCGCCTGCTGCCCGAGGATGCTGCCTCATCCCCGGACTGGCCTCTTGCGCGCGCCCGCTGTCATTCTCCGGAGACTAAGTTATACTAAGGGGAGGCTGCCTCCTCCCGCCTGCTGCCCGAGGATGCTGCCTCATCCCCGGACTGGCCTCTTGCGCGCGCCCGCTGTCATTCTCCGGAGACTAAGTTATACTAAGGGGAGGCTGCCTCCTCCCGCCTGCTGCCCGAGGATGCTGCCTCATCCCCGGACTGGCCTCTTGCGCGCGCCCGCTGTCATTCTCCGGAGACTAAGTTATACTAAGGGGAGGCTGCCTCCTCCCGCCTGCTGCCCGAGGATGCTGCCTCATCCCCGGACTGGCCTCTTGCGCGCGCCCGCTGTCATTCTCCGGAGACTAAGTTATACTAAGGGGAGGCTGCCTCCTCCCGCCTGCTGCCCGAGGATGCTGCCTCATCCCCGGACTGGCCTCTTGCGCGCGCCCGCTGTCATTCTCCGGAGACTAAGTTATACTAAGGGGAGGCTGCCTCCTCCCGCCTGCTGCCCGAGGATGCTGCCTCATCCCCGGACTGGCCTCTTGCGCGCGCCCGCTGTCATTCTCCGGAGACTAAGTTATACTAAGGGGAGGCTGCCTCCTCCCGCCTGCTGCCCGAGGATGCTGCCTCATCCCCGGACTGGCCTCTTGCGCGCGCCCGCTGTCATTCTCCGGAGACTAAGTTATACTAAGGGGAGGCTGCCTCCTCCCGCCTGCTGCCCGAGGATGCTGCCTCATCCCCGGACTGGCCTCTTGCGCGCGCCCGCTGTCATTCTCCGGAGACTAAGTTATACTAAGGGGAGGCTGCCTCCTCCCGCCTGCTGCCCGAGGATGCTGCCTCATCCCCGGACTGGCCTCTTGCGCGCGCCCGCTGTC
>NW_026872296.1:0-17500 GCF_033458585.1 Syngnathus typhle | reverse complement strand
CTGCGACCGGGAGGGAAGCTGCGCCCCGTCCGAGTCAGACTCGGTCGTTGCGGCCCCCCCGAGCCCGCACGCCTCTCGCGGAAGGTCATACGCCACCGGCGGCACGAAAGACGCCTCCCGCAACGCGGTAGTCGGGAAAGGCTATTCCGATAGTCGAGCAGAGTTGCGACAACACATCCCGCGGTGCCGTCTGGTTAGGCAAGGGTTTGAGAAACAGCATTCGCGGTAGACCGGCGCGGCCGGCGGACACCCACGCGGCGTGCCGCAATCGGATCGCGCGCTCGGCCTCCGTTGATTTCCTCTAGGTGGGGGATTCGGGGCGTCTCGGTCTCGCTGCCGTTCGGTCGCGCCAAGGCCTGCGGGGGCGGCGCGTAGCGCACGCTCTCGCGGCGGCCGAGGCGCTAGAGTGCGACCCGCAAGTGGGGAGGAACCGTCCACCCAACGCCGGCGCGAGCCGGGGCCGGTGGGGGCCCTACCAAGGCGGGTCATGAGTGCCAGTCGGTCAGTTCGGGAGAAGGGGAGGGTACTCGGAGGCCCGCCGGGAGCAGACGGGGGTCCGGAAGCTGAGGGGGGTGAAGGACGGCGGCCGGGAGCAGACGGCCGTCCCCGGGAGGGGGTGTTCGTTCACGTGCGGACGCCGGGAGCAGGCGGCCGTCACGCGATTCTGCCAACCGTTCCTACCGGCCTGTGTTTAAGGAGGCGGCCGGTCCTCCGTCCTTGGATGGATAAGATTCGCAGATTTTCGCCCGGCCTGTGTTTAAGGAGGCGGCCGGTTCCCTCCTTCCTTCCTTTCTTGGATGTATAACATTCGCAGATTTTCGCCCGGCCGGTGGTTTAAGGAGGCGGCCGGTCCTCCCTCCTTGGATGTATAACATTCGCAGATTTTCGCCCGGCCTATGTTTAGTGAGGCGACCGGTCCTCCCTCCTTGGATGTATAACATTCGCATATTTTCGCCCGGCCGGTGGTTTAAGGAGGCGGCCGGTCCTCCCTCCTTGGATGTATAACATTCGCAGATTTTCGCCCGGCCTATGTTTAGTGAGGCGACCGGTCCTCCGTGGAGAGCGACCCGCAAGTGGGGAGGAACCGTCCACCCAACGCCGGCGCGAGCCGGGGCCGGTGGGGGCCCTACCAAGGCGGGTCTCATTGCCTGTCGGTCAGTTCGGGAGAAGGTGGGGGTACTCGGAGGCCCGCCGGGAGCAGACGGGGGTCCGGAAGGTGAGGGGGTGAAGGACGGCGGTCGGGAGCAGACGGCCGTCCCCGGGAGGGGGTGTTCGTTCACGTGCGGACGCCGGGAGCAGGCGGCCGTCACGCAATTCTGCCAACCGTTCCCACCGGCCTGTGTTTAAGGAGGCGGCCGGTCCTCCACGAGAAGAATTCTGCCAAACGTTCCACCGGCCTGTGTTTAAGGAGGCGGCCGGTCCTCCCCGTCGTTCCGCCGGCTTGTGTTTAAGGAGGCGGCCGGTCCTCCACGAGAAGAATTCTGCCAAACGTTCCACCGGCCTGTGTTTAAGGAGGCGGCCGGTCCTCCCCGTCGTTCCGCCGGCTTGTGTTTAAGGAGGCGGCCGGTCCTCCACTATTCCTTCCTTGGATGGAAAGCATGTAGCACTTTGAAAATTTTCGAGCACTGTGACACTTTGAAAATTTTCGAGAGTTTTTGTACTTAGAAAATTTTTCGCTCTTGCACTTCCAGAGTGCTTTGCGGTAGCTCCTAGGTTCGCTGTCCGAGCATGTGAACACTTTTTGGGGGGGAACACATCGCTAGAGACACCAGCCGCCTGGTTCTCGGGGCCAAAACTTGTGTTCCCCACACTCGTTCTGACTATATTTTGCGATTTGGGGGTAAAGGTAATGAGTACAGTGACTAGGGGGACCAACTCATCGTACTCTGGCGCACCAACAGACCAAAGCTGGTACTGCACTTACCCCTGGTACCCCAACGCCTGGTACCTGACGGGCGAGAGGCTGATTTTTCGCTATTTGCGGCCGACCGAGGGAACCAGACAAAGCGGACACTTTACGGCGCAAGAGCCGTTGGCACTTAGAAATTTTTCGACAAAGTTGGCGCGAGCTCCAGAAGGAGAGGCTGATTTTTCGCTATTTGTGGCCGACCGAGGGAACCAGGCAAAGCGGACACTTTACGGCGCAAGAGCCGTTGGCACTTAGAAATTTTTTGACAAAGTTGGCGCGAGCTCCAGAAGGAGAGGCTGATTTTTCGCTATTTGTGGCCGACCGAGGGAACCAGGCAAAGCGGACACTTTACGGCGCAAGAGCCGTTGGCACTTAGAAAATATTCGCCAAAGTTGGCACGAGCTCCAGAAGGAGAGGCTGATTTTTCGCTATTTGTGGCCGACCGAGGGAACCAGACAAAGCGGACACATTACGGCGCAAGAGCCGTTGGCACTTAGAAAATATTCGCCAAAGTTGGCACGAGCTCCAGAAGGAGAGGCTGATTTTTCGCTATTTGTGGCCGACCGAGGGAACCAGACAAAGCGGACACTTTACGGCGCAAGAGCCGTTGGCACTTGCGCGAGCTCCAGAAGGAGAGGCTGATTTTTCGCTATTTGTGGCCGACCGAGGGAACCAGACAAAGCGGACACTTTACGGCGCAAGAGCCGTTGGCACTTAGAAAATATTCGCCAAAGTTGGCGCGAGCTCCAGAAGGAGAGGCTGATTTTTCGCTATTTGTGGCCGACCGAGGGAACCAGGCAAAGCGGACACATTACGGCGCAAGAGCCGTTGGCACTTAGGCGAGCTCCAGAAGGAGAGGCTGGTTTTTCGCTATTTGTGGCCGACCGAGGGAACCAGGCAAAGCGGACACATTACGGCGCAAGAGCCGTTGGCACTTAGGCGAGCTCCAGAAGGAGAGGCTGATTTTTCGCTATTTGTGGCCGACCGAGGGAACCAGGCAAAGCGGACACATTACGGCGCAAGAGCCGTTGGCACTTAGGCGAGCTCCAGAAGGAGAGGCTGATTTTTCGCTATTTGTGGCCGACCGAGGGAACCAGGCAAAGCGGACACATTACGGCGCAAGAGCCGTTGGCACTTAGGCGAGCTCCAGAAGGAGAGGCTGATTTTTCGCTATTTGTGGCCGACCGAGGGAACCAGACAAAGCGGACACTTTACGGCGCAAGAGCCGTTGGCACTTGCGCGAGCTCCAGAAGGAGAGGCTGATTTTTCGCTATTTGTGGCCGACCGAGGGAACCAGGCAAAGCGGACACATTACGGCGCAAGAGCCGTTGGCACTTAGGCGAGCTCCAGAAGGAGAGGCTGATTTTTCGCCGTTTGTGGCCGACCGAGGGAACCAGGCAAAGCGGACACATTACGGCGCAAGAGCCGTTGGCACTTAGGCGAGCTCCAGAAGGAGAGGCTGGTTTTTCGCTATTTGTGGCCGACCGAGGGAACCAGGCAAAGCGGACACATTACGGCGCAAGAGCCGTTGGCACTTAGGCGAGCTCCAGAAGGAGAGGCTGATTTTTCGCCGTTTGTGGCCGACCGAGGGAACCAGGCAAAGCGGACACATTACGGCGCAAGAGCCGTTGGCACTTAGGCGAGCTCCAGAAGGAGAGGCTGATTTTTCGCCGTTTGTGGCCGACCGAGGGAACCAGGCAAAGCGGACACATTACGGCGCAAGAGCCGTTGGCACTTAGGCGAGCTCCAGAAGGAGAGGCTGATTTTTCGCCGTTCGTGGCCGACCGAGGGAACCAGGCAAAGCGGACACATTACGGCGCAAGAGCCGTTGGCACTTGCGCGAGCTCCAGAAGGAGAGGCTGATTTTTCGCTATTTGTGGCCGACCGAGGGAACCAGACAAAGCGGACACATTACGGCGCAAGAGCCGTTGGCACTTAGGCGAGCTCCAGAAGGAGAGGCTGATTTTTCGCCGTTTGTGGCCGACCGAGGGAACCAGGCAAAGCGGACACATTACGGCGCAAGAGCCGTTGGCACTTAGGCGAGCTCCAGAAGGAGAGGCTGATTTTTTCGCTATTTGTGGCCGACCGAGGGAACCAGGCAAAGCGGACACATTACGGCGCAAGAGCCGTTGGCACTTAGAAAATATTCGCCAAAGTTGGCACGAGCTCCAGAAGGAGAGGCTGATTTTTCGCCGTTTGTGGCCGACCGAGGGAACCAGGCAAAGCGGACACATTACGGCGCAAGAGCCGTTGGCACTTAGGCGAGCTCCAGAAGGAGAGGCTGATTTTTTCGCTATTTGTGGCCGACCGAGGGAACCAGGCAAAGCGGACACATTACGGCGCAAGAGCCGTTGGCACTTAGAAAATATTCGCCAAAGTTGGCACGAGCTCCAGAAGGAGAGGCTGATTTTTCGCCGTTTGTGGCCGACCGAGGGAACCAGGCAAAGCGGACACATTACGGCGCAAGAGCCGTTGGCACTTAGGCGAGCTCCAGAAGGAGAGGCTGATTTTTTCGCTATTTGTGGCCGACCGAGGGAACCAGGCAAAGCGGACACATTACGGCGCAAGAGCCGTTGGCACTTAGGCGAGCTCCAGAAGGAGAGGCTGATTTTTTCGCTATTTGTGGCCGACCGAGGGAACCAGGCAAAGCGGACACATTACGGCGCAAGAGCCGTTGGCACTTAGAAAATATTCGCCAAAGTTGGCACGAGCTCCAGAAGGAGAGGCTGATTTTTCGCCGTTTGTGGCCGACCGAGGGAACCAGGCAAAGCGGACACATTACGGCGCAAGAGCCGTTGGCACTTAGGCGAGCTCCAGAAGGAGAGGCTGATTTTTTCGCTATTTGTGGCCGACCGAGGGAACCAGGCAAAGCGGACACATTACGGCGCAAGAGCCGTTGGCACTTAGAAAATATTCGCCAAAGTTGGCACGAGCTCCAGAAGGAGAGGCTGATTTTTCGCCGTTTGTGGCCGACCGAGGGAACCAGGCAAAGCGGACACATTACGGCGCAAGAGCCGTTGGCACTTAGGCGAGCTCCAGAAGGAGAGGCTGATTTTTTCGCTATTTGTGGCCGACCGAGGGAACCAGGCAAAGCGGACACATTACGGCGCAAGAGCCGTTGGCACTTAGAAAATATTCGCCAAAGTTGGCACGAGCTCCAGAATGAGAGGCTGATTTTTCGCCGTTTGTGGCCGACCGAGGGAACCAGACAAAGCGGACACATTACGGCGCAAGAGCCGTTGGCACTTAGGCGAGCTCCAGAAGGAGAGGCTGATTTTTCGCTATTTGTGGCCGACCGAGGGAACCAGGCAAAGCGGACACTTTACGGCGCAAGAGCCGTTGGCACTTAGAAAATATTCGCCAAAGTTGGCACGAGCTCCAGAAGGAGAGGCTGATTTTTCGCCGTTTGTGGCCGACCGAGGGAACCAGACAAAGCGGACACATTACGGCGCAAGAGCCGTTGGCACTTAGGCGAGCTCCAGAAGGAGAGGCTGATTTTTCGCTATTTGTGGCCGACCGAGGGAACCAGGCAAAGCGGACACTTTACGGCGCAAGAGCCGTTGGCACTTAGAAAATATTCGCCAAAGTTGGCACGAGCTCCAGAAGGAGAGGCTGATTTTTCGCCGTTTGTGGCCGACCGAGGGAACCAGACAAAGCGGACACATTACGGCGCAAGAGCCGTTGGCACTTAGGCGAGCTCCAGAAGGAGAGGCTGATTTTTCGCTATTTGTGGCCGACCGAGGGAACCAGGCAAAGCGGACACTTTACGGCGCAAGAGCCGTTGGCACTTAGAAAATATTCGCCAAAGTTGGCACGAGCTCCAGAAGGAGAGGCTGATTTTTCGCCGTTTGTGGCCGACCGAGGGAACCAGACAAAGCGGACACATTACGGCGCAAGAGCCGTTGGCACTTAGGCGAGCTCCAGAAGGAGAGGCTGATTTTTCGCTATTTGTGGCCGACCGAGGGAACCAGGCAAAGCGGACACTTTACGGCGCAAGAGCCGTTGGCACTTAGAAAATATTCTGAAATTCTCACCGACCTCCGTGGTGGAGAGGCCGAATTTTCGACATTCGTGGCCGACCGGGGAACCGTCGCCACTCGGACAACTTGTGCGGCAGCCCTCGGTGATTTTAGGACCGCTTTTTCACCCTCGCTGTCCGACCGGAGAACCGTCGTAGCTCGGACAGTTCGTGTGCCAGCATCCGCTGGCACTTAGAAAATTTTAAAAAAGAAAAAAATAGTCTTCTGCATATACGTTCTGACTATATTTTGCGATTAGGGGGTAAAGGTAATGAGTACAGTGACTAGGGGGACCAACTCATCGTACTCTGGCGCACCAACACGCCAAGGTTGGTACTGCACTTAGGCTGATTTTTGCGCTATTCGCGGCTCGACCGGGGAACCAGCGCGGAGCGGACACATTACGGCGAATGAGCCGTTGGCACTTAGAAAATTTTTGAGCTTTTTTCGAACTTCCGTGAGGCTGATTTTGCGCTATTCGCGGCCGACCGGGGAACCAGCGCGGAGCGGACACATTACGGCGAATGAGCCGTTGGCACTTAGAAAATTTTTGAGCTTTTTTCGAACTTCCGTGAGGCTGATTTTGCGCTATTCGCGGCCGACCGGGGAACCAGCGCGGAGCGGACACATTACGGCGAATGAGCCGTTGGCACTTAGAAAATTTTTGAGCTTTTTTCGGACTTCCGTGTGGAGCTTTGGGGCCGTTCCGCCTAACTTTTTATGCCCGATTAGGCTTCCAGGGAGGCGGCTAAGCATTATTGACCAATCATGGAGCTTTTTTGGGACTTCCGTGTGGAGCTTTGGGGCCGTTCCGCCTAACTTTTTATGCCCGATTAGGCTTCCAGGGAGGCGGCTAAGCATTATTGACCAATCATGGAGCTTTTTTGGGACTTCCGTGTGGAGCTTTGGAGCCGTTCCGCCTAACTTTTTATGCCCGATTAGGCTTCCAGGGAGGCGGCTAAGCATTATTGACCAATCATGGAGCTTTTTTGGGACTTCCGTGTGGAGCTTTGGGGCCGTTCCGCCTAGCTTTTTATGCCCGATTAGGCTTCCAGGGAGGCGGCTAAGCATTATTGACCAATCATGGAGCTTTTTTGGGACTTCCGTGTGGAGCTTTGGGGCCGTTCCGCCTAGCTTTTTATGCCCGATTAGGCTTCCAGGGAGGCGGCTAAGCATTATTGACCAATCATGGAGCTTTTTTGGGACTTCCGTGTGGAGCTTTGGGGCCGTTCCGCCTAGCTTTTTATGCCCGATTAGGCTTCCAGGGAGGCGGCTAAGCATTATTGACCAATCATGGAGCTTTTTTGGGACTTCCGTGTGGAGCTTTGGGGCCGTTCCGCCTAGCTTTTTATGCCCGATTAGGCTTCCAGGGAGGCGGCTAAGCATTATTGACCAATCATGGAGCTTTTTTGGGACTTCCGTGTGGAGCTTTGGGGCCGTTCCGCCTAGCTTTTTATGCCCGATTAGGCTTCCAGGGAGGCGGCTAAGCATTATTGACCAATCATGGAGCTTTTTTGGGACTTCCGTGTGGAGCTTTGGGGCCGTTCCGCCTAGCTTTTTATGCCCGATTAGGCTTCCAGGGAGGCGGCTAAGCATTTTTAACAGAAATGGAGCTTTTTGCGGAGCTCCAGCCGGTGCCACCGGCAGGCCGTGCACGCGGACGAGATGACCGAAAGAAGCTCCAGGAGAGCGGATGGACGCTTTTTAAGCACCGAGGCGGAGATCGCGGAGCTTTAATAGACTTCCAGCGGGCCCAAAGCGGCCAGGCAGACGGCGCAGCGCGACCTGGTACCTCGCACGGGACGCATCGCCCCCCCCGCGCACAGTTCCAGGGGGCCGGGATGACGTTTCAAAGCTGCCGCTGCAGCTGCGGCGGGGAGTGGCCTCCCTCCGGTGGACACGACGAGTAAATGACACCGGCCGCTGACGCAAACCCACGCCGGACAGGAGAGCTCAAAAGCCGGGTAACATTTCAAGGAAGACCCCCCCTGCGCAGACCTCCACTAGGCCGGGATGACTGTTCAGCTGTGGCGGGGAGTGGCCTCCCTCCGGTCGGCACGACGAGTAAATGACACCGGCCGCTGACGCAAACCCACGCCGGACAGGAGAGCTCAAAAGCCGGGTAACATTTCAAGGAAGACCCCCCCTGCGCAGACCTCCACTAGGCCGGGATGACTGTTCAGCTGTGGCGGGGAGTGGCCTCCCTCCGGTCGGCACGACGAGTAAATGACACCGGCCGCTGACGCAAACCCACGCCGGACAGGAGAGCTCAAAAGCCGGGTAACATTTCAAGGAAGACCCCCCCTGCGCAGACCTCCACTAGGCCGGGATGACTGTTCAGCTGTGGCGGGGAGTGGCCTCCCTCCGGTCGGCACGACGAGTAAATGACACCGGCCGCTGACGCAAACCCACGCCGGACAGGAGAGCTCAAAAGCCGGGTAACATTTCAAGGAAGACCCCCCCTGCGCAGACCTCCACTAGGCCGGGATGACTGTTCAGCTGCGGCGGGGAGTGGCCTCCCTCCGGTCGGCACGACGAGTAAATGACACCGGCCGCTGACGCAAACCCACGCCGGACAGGAGAGCTCAAAAGCCGGGTAACATTTCAAGGAAGACCCCCCCTGCGCAGACCTCCACTAGGCCGGGATGACTGTTCAGCTGTGGCGGGGAGTGGCCTCCCTCCGGTCGGCACGACGAGTAAATGACACCGGCCGCTGACGCAAACCCACGCCGGACAGGAGAGCTCAAAAGCCGGGTAACATTTCAAGGAAGACCCCCCCTGCGCAGACCTCCACTAGGCCGGGATGACTGTTCAGCTGTGGCGGGGAGTGGCCTCCCTCCGGTCGGCACGACGAGTAAATGACACCGGCCGCTGACGCAAACCCACGCCGGACAGGAGAGCTCAAAAGCCGGGTAACATTTCAAGGAAGACCCCCCCTGCGCAGACCTCCACTAGGCCGGGATGACTGTTCAGCTGTGGCGGGGAGTGGCCTCCCTCCGGTCGGCACGACGAGTAAATGACACCGGCCGCTGACGCAAACCCACGCCGGACAGGAGAGCTCAAAAGCCGGGTAACATTTCAAGGAAGACCCCCCCTGCGCAGACCTCCACTAGGCCGGGATGACTGTTCAGCTGCGGCGGGGAGTGGCCTCCCTCCGGTCGGCACGACGAGTAAAGCTATTTAGGAAAATCTGAGATAAATATCACTTGCATAATAATTTGGAACACGGTCCCGTGTTCCAAATTATTATGCAAAATGTATTTAGACACCAGCAATCGCACTTAGATTTGTTTCTTTTTTCTTTCTTTTAGCTTCCATAATGTTACCGGGCGCTGACGCAAACCCACGCCCGGCAGGAGAGCTCAAAAGCCGGGTAACATTTCAAGGAAGACCCCCCCTGCGCAGACCTCCACTAGGCCGGGATGACTGTTCAGCTGCGGCGGGGAGTGGCCTCCCTCCGGTCGGCACGACGAGTAAATGACACCGGCCGCTGACGCAAACCCACGCCGGACAGGAGAGCTCAAAAGCCGGGTAACATTTCAAGGAAGACCCCCCCTGCGCAGACCTCCACTAGGCCGGGATGACTTTTCAAAGCTGCCTCTGCAGCTGCGGCGGGGAGTTGCCTCCCTCCGGTGGACACGACGAGTAAATACACCAGCACTTGCTCTTAGATTTGTTTCTTTTTTCTTTCTTTTAGCTTCCATAATGTTACCGGGCGCTGACGCAAACCCACGCCCGGCAGGAGAGCTCAAAAGCCGGGTAACATTTCAAGGAAGACCCCCCCTGCGCAGACCTCCACTAGGCCGGGATGACTGTTCAGCTGCGGCGGGGAGTGGCCTCCCTCCGGTCGGCACGACGAGTAAATGACACCGGCCGCTGACGCAAACCCACGCCGGACAGGAGAGCTCAAAAGCCGGGTAACATTTCAAGGAAGACCCCCCCTGCGCAGACCTCCACTAGGCCGGGATGACTGTTCAAAGCTGCCTCTGCAGCTGCGGCGGGGAGTTGCCTCCCTCCGGTGGACACGACGAGTAAAGCTATTTAGGAAAATCTGAGATAAATATCACTTGCATAATAATTTGGAACACGGTCCCGTGTTCCAAATTATTATGCAAAATGTATTTAGACACCAGCAATCGCACTTAGATTTGTTTCTTTTTTCTTTCTTTTAGCTTCCATAATGTTACCGGGCGCTGACGCAAACCCACGCCCGGCAGGAGAGCTCAAAAGCCGGGTAACATTTCAAGGAAGCTATTTAGGAAAATCTGAGATAAATATCCTTTGCATAATAATTTGGAACACGGTCCCGTGTTCCAAATTATTATGCAAAATGTATTTAAGTGTCATAAAGATTACATTTTTTGTTTTTCAAGTACTGAAATCACCCTCAGTCATGGTACAGTCCATGGTAGTCTGCCAGGTGAGCGCAATTGTAGTAATTAACAAGTCTATTTAAGTTCCGCGTTTTTAAGCGTTCGGCCATTTCGTTCAACCATGGGGAGGAAAAAGGATCTCTCTGCTGTCGAGAAGCGTGAAATCGTTCGATGCCTTGGACAAGGTATGCAGACATTCGATATTGCACGAAAGCTTAAGCGCGACCATCGAACTTTGAAGAAATTCGTCGCTGATTCGGAGCAAACGCGCGTTCGTGCAGACAAAGGCACGACAAGGAAGGTTTCTGCAAGACAAACAAATCGAATCAAGAGGGCGGCTGCAAGCATGCCACTAAAGACGAGCAAACAAATATTCGACGCTGCTGGTGCCAGTGAAGTCCCACGAACGACGAGGTGCAGGATCCTCCAGAGGCTTGCAGTTGTGCGGAAACCCTCCATTCGGCCACCCCTGAACAACGCGAACAAGCAGAAACGGCTGCAGTGGGCCCAGACTTACATGAAGACAAATTTTCAGACAGTCCTGTTCACCGACGAGTGCCGTGCCACCTTGGATGGGCCAGGTAGGGTTTTTTAAGTTTTTCCTTGCACTTTTGAGAGCTCAGGGGATGCTTTGAGAATAATTGTCAATTTCTGTCTATGTGAAGCCCTTTGAGACTGCTTGTGATTTAGGGCTATACAAATAAACTTGATTTGACTTGACTTTACAGATGGATGGAGTCGTGGATGGTTGGTGGACGGCCACGATAGCCCAACAAGGCTGCGGCGTCAGCAGGGAGGTGGCGGAGTGATGTTTTGGGCCGGAATCATGGGGAGAGAGCTGCTTGGCCCCTTTAGGGTCCCTGAAGGCGTCAAAATTACGTCTGTTAACTACGTGGAATTTCTGACTCAACACTTCTGTCCATGGTACAACAGGAAGAACCGTGCTTTCCGTCAAAAGATCATCTTCATGCATGACAATGCACCGTCTCATGCTGCAAGAAATACGTCAACGTCTTTGGCATCTATGGGAATAAAGGGAGAGAAACTGATGGTGTGGCCCCCATGCTCCCCTGACCTCAATCCTATTGAAAACTTGTGGAGCATCGTCAAGCAGAAAATCTACGAAGGTGGGAGGCAGTTCAATTCCAAAGAGCAGCTCTGGCAGGCTATTCTTAGATCCTGCCAAGAAATTCAACCAGAAACTGTACAAAAACTCACAAGTTCAGTGGATGGAAGAATCGTGAAGCTGCTGTTGAACAAAGGGTCCTATGTTAAAATGTAACTTTGTTTTTTATTGAAATAAAGGGTCCTATGTTAAAATGTAACTTGTTTGTCTTTTCTTTGAAATAGCTTTTGATTTCAGTAAATATGACCTCCTAATGCTGTAAATTCTTAAGATGGGCATTTCAGTTCATAAAAACCTATAAAATGTTATAAAACTCTGTTGTGCGTAATAATGTGGAACAGTGCATTTTAAGTTTTTTATTTTTTAAAATTCTGTGATCATTCGGAGGTTTGTTCAATAAAATTAGAATTCATCAAAATAATGGTTGATGACTTGAAAATTATGCTGACTCATTTTGCATCGACTATTTAGGAAAATCTGAGATAAATGTCACTTGCATAATAATTTGGAACACGGTGTAAGTGCGATTGCTGGTGTATTTACTCGTCGTGTCCACCGGAGGACGGCAAATCCCCGCCGCAGCTGCAGCGGCAGCGCTTAAATGTCTTCCCGGCCGCCTGGAACTCTGCACGGGGCGTGTTTCGTCCGCGCAGCGGTACCAGATCGCGCTGCGCCGTCAGCCGAGCCGCGCGCGGTCCGCTGGAAGTCTACACTGTGTTCCAAATTATTATGCAAATTGTATTTATGTGTCATAAAGATTACATTTTTTGTTTTTCAATTAAACTCATGGATGGTATTACGTGTCAGGGCTCTTTGGATCACTGAGATCAATCTCAGACACGGGGATCATTACCGGCCAGTTGAGCCCAAATTAAGGAAAAACTACTTAAGAATGGTGTTCCACATTATTAAGCAGATAATTTGAAGTTCGCTTTGAGCAGTGGCGGACGCCAACCCACGACCGGTGGGAGAGCTCGGAGGGCGGATGGGCTTTCAAGGAAGCCCCCCAGGCCGGTCCCACTCAGAATTTTTTTTTTTTTGGCTTCCATAATGTACCGGGCGCGGACGCGAAACCCACGCCGGGCAGGAGAGCTCGAAAGGCGGCTAAGCATTCAAGGAAGCACCGTCTGGAGCTTCAGAGCCGTTCCGCCTGACTTTTAACGTAGAGTACCGGGCGCAAACCACTAACTCAAGCCCGGCATGGCAGCTCGAAAGGCGGCTAAGCATTCAAGGAAGCACCGTCTGGAGCTTCAGAGCCGTTCCGCCTGACTTTTAACGTAGAGTACCGGGCGCAAACCACTAACTCAAGCCCGGCATGGCAGCTCGAAAGGCGGCTAAGCATTCAAGGAAGCACCGTCTGGAGCTTCAGAGCCGTTCCGCCTGACTTTTAACGTAGAGTACCGGGCGCAAACCACTAACTCAAGCCCGGCATGGCAGCTCGAAAGGCGGCTAAGCATTCAAGGAAGCACCGTCTGGAGCTTCAGAGCCGTTCCGCCTGACTTTTAACGTAGAGTACCGGGCGCAAACCACTAACTCAAGCCCGGCATGGCAGCTCGAAAGGCGGCTAAGCATTCAAGGAAGCACCGTCTGGAGCTTCAGAGCCGTTCCGCCTGACTTTTAACGTAGAGTACCGGGCGCAAACCACTAACTCAAGCCCGGCATGGCAGCTCGAAAGGCGGCTAAGCATTCAAGGAAGCACCGTCTGGAGCTTCAGAGCCGTTCCGCCTGACTTTTAACGTAGAGTACCGGCGCAAACCACTAACTCAAGCCCGGCATGGCAGCTCGAAAGGCGGCTAAGCATTCAAGGAAGCACCGTCTGGAGCTTCAGAGCCGTTCCGCCTGACTTTTAACGTAGAGTACCGGGCGCAAACCACTAACTCAAGCCCGGCATGGCAGCTCGAAAGGCGGCTAAGCATTCAAGGAAGCACCGTCTGGAGCTTCAGAGCCGTTCCGCCTGACTTTTAACGTAGAGTACCGGGCGCAAACCACTAACTCAAGCCCGGCATGGCAGCTCGAAAGGCGGCTAAGCATTCAAGGAAGCACCGTCTGGAGCTTCAGAGCCGTTCCGCCTGACTTTTAACGTAGAGTACCGGGCGCAAACCACTAACTCAAGCCCGGCATGGCAGCTCGAAAGGCGGCTAAGCATTCAAGGAAGCACCGTCTGGAGCTTCAGAGCCGTTCCGCCTGACTTTTAACGTAGAGTACCGGGCGCAAACCACTAACTCAAGCCCGGCATGGCAGCTCGAAAGGCGGCTAAGCATTCAAGGAAGCACCGTCTGGAGCTTCAGAGCCGTTCCGCCTGACTTTTAACGTAGAGTACCGGGCGCAAACCACTAACTCAAGCCCGGCATGGCAGCTCGAAAGGCGGCTAAGCATTCAAGGAAGCACCGTCTGGAGCTTCAGAGCCGTTCCGCCTGACTTTTAACGTAGAGTACCGGGCGCAAACCACTACTCAAGCCCGGCATGGCAGCTCGAAAGGCGGCTAAGCATTCAAGGAAGCACCGTCTGGAGCTTCAGAGCCGTTCCGCCTGACTTTTAACGTAGAGTACCGGGCGCAAACCACTAACTCAAGCCCGGCATGGCAGCTCGAAAGGCGGCTAAGCATTCAAGGAAGCACCGTCTGGAGCTTCAGAGCCGTTCCGCCTGACTTTTAACGTAGAGTACCGGGCGCAAACCACTAACTCAAGCCCGGCATGGCAGCTCGAAAGGCGGCTAAGCATTCAAGGAAGCGACGCCGGCCGGTCCGCGGGGCCAAATAGGGTCCAGTAAAGTACCGGGCGCGGCCACTAACGCCTTGTGGCGGTCGCCTTGTGGCGGTCGGGGGGTGGCGGTCGGGGCTGGCGCTTGGGGCCGGTGGCGGTCGCCTTGTGGCGGTCGCCTTGTGGCGGTCGGGGGGTGGCGGTCGGGGCTGGCGCTTGGGGCCAGTGGCGGTCGCCTTGTGGCGGTCGCCTTGTGGCGGTCGCCTTGTGGCGGTCGCCTTGTGGCGGTCGCCTTGTGGCGGTCGCCTTGTGGCGGTCGGGGGGTGGCGGTCGGGGCTGGCGCTTGGGGCCAAGTGGCGGTCGCCTTGTGGCGGTCGCCTTGTGGCGGTCGCCTTGTGGCGGTCGCCTTGTGGCGGTCGCCTTGTGGCGGTCGGGGGGTGGCGGTCGGGGCTGGCGCTTGGGGCCGGTGGCGGTCGCCTTGTGGCGGTCGCCTTGTGGCGGTCGCCTTGTGGCGGTCGCCTTGTGGCGGTCGCCTTGTGGCGGTCGGGGGGTGGCGGTCGGGGCTGGCGCTTGGGGCCGGTGGCGGTCGCCTTGTGGCGGTCGCCTTGTGGCGGTCGCCTTGTGGCGGTCGCCTTGTGGCGGTCGCCTTGTGGCGGTCGCCTTGTGGCGGTCGGGGGGTGGCGGTCGGGGCTGGCGCTTGGGGCCAGTGGCGGTCGCCTTGTGGCGGTCGCCTTGTGGCGGTCGCCTTGTGGCGGTCGCCTTGTGGCGGTCGCCTTGTGGCGGTCGGGGGGTGGCGGTCGGGGCTGGCGCTTGGGGCCGGTGGCGGTCGCCTTGTGGCGGTCGCCTTGTGGCGGTCGCCTTGTGGCGGTCGGGGGGTGGCGGTCGGGGCTGGCGCTTGGGGCTGGCGTCCGCCAATAGTGGTTTAATTTCGGGAGGAAGATTGATTTTCGTCCCAAGCCCGCCGCTGGAGAAAATTTTAGGTACCAGGAGTGGATTTTTTTTGTCCACTCAGGAGGGGACGTTGGCTGGTTTGGTGTCCGGGGAAAGTGCTCTTTTCTCGGCCAGGAGAAAGATTAGACTCCCAGCCCGCCGCTGGAGAAAATTCTAGGTACCAGGAGTGGATTTTTTTTGTCCACTCAGGAGGGGGACGTGCTTTGTTGTCCGGGGGAAAGTGCTCTTTTCTCGGCCAGGAGAAAGATTAGACTCCCAGCCCGCCGCTGGAGAAAATCTTAGGTACCAGGAGTGGATTTTTTTTGTCCACTCAGGAGGGGGACGTGCTTTGTTGTCCGGGGAGAGTGCTCTTTTCTCGGCCAGGAGAAAGATTAGACTCCCAGCCCGCCGCTGGAGAAAATTCTAGGTACCAGGAGTGGATTTTTTTTGTCCACTCAGGAGGGGGACGTGCTTTGTTGTCCGGGGAGAGTGCTCTTTTCTCGGCCAGGAGAAAGATTAGACTCCCAGCCCGCCGCTGGAGAAAATTCTAGGTACCAGGAGTGGATTTTTTTTGTCCACTCAGGAGGGGGACGTGCTTTGTTGTCCGGGGAGAGTGCCTGGTCCCCGGACCAGCCTCTTAGGCGCGCCCGCTGTCATTCTCCGGAGATTAAGTTATACTAAGGGGAGGCTGCCTCCTCCCGCCTGCTGCCCGAGGATGCTGCCTCATCCCCGGACTGGCCTCTTGCGCGCGCCCGCTGTCATTCTCCGGAGACTAAGTTATACTAAGGGGAGGCTGCCTCCTCCCGCCTGCTGCCCGAGGATGCTGCCTCATCCCCGGACTGGCCTCTTGCGCGCGCCCGCTGTCATTCTCCGGAGACTAAGTTATACTAAGGGAGGCTGCCTCCTCCCGCCTGCTGCCCGAGGATGCTGCCTCATCCCCGGACTGGCCTCTTGCGCGCGCCCGCTGTCATTCTCCGGAGACTAAGTTATACTAAGGGGAGGCTGCCTCCTCCCGCCTGCTGCCCGAGGATGCTGCCTCATCCCCGGACTGGCCTCTTGCGCGCGCCCGCTGTCATTCTCCGGAGACTAAGTTATACTAAGGGGAGGCTGCCTCCTCCCGCCTGCTGCCCGAGGATGCTGCCTCATCCCCGGACTGGCCTCTTGCGCGCGCACCGCTGTCATTCTCCGGAGACTAAGTTATACTAAGGGGAGGCTGCCTCCTCCCGCCTGCTGCCCGAGGATGCTGCCTCATCCCCGGACTGGCCTCTTGCGCGCGCCCGCTGTCATTCTCCGGAGACTAAGTTATACTAAGGGGAGGCTGCCTCCTCCCGCCTGCTGCCCGAGGATGCTGCCTCATCCCCGGACTGGCCTCTTGCGCGCGCCCCGCTGTCATTCTCCGGAGACTAAGTTATACTAAGGGGAGGCTGCCTCCTCCCGCCTGCTGCCCGAGGATGCTGCCTCATCCCCGACTGGCCTCTTGCGCGCGCCCGCTGTCATTCTCCGGAGACTAAGTTATACTAAGGGGAGGCTGCCTCCTCCCGCCTGCTGCCCGAGGATGCTGCCTCATCCCCGGACTGGCCTCTTGCGCGCGCCCGCTGTCATTCTCCGGAGACTAAGTTATACTAAGGGGAGGCTGCCTCCTCCCGCCTGCTGCCCGAGGATGCTGCCTCATCCCCGGACTGGCCTCTTGCGCGCGCCCGCTGTCATTCTCCGGAGACTAAGTTATACTAAGGGGAGGCTGCCTCCTCCCGCCTGCTGCCCGAGGATGCTGCCTCATCCCCGGACTGGCCTCTTGCGCGCGCCCGCTGTCATTCTCCGGAGACTAAGTTATACTAAGGGGAGGCTGCCTCCTCCCGCCTGCTGCCCGAGGATGCTGCCTCATCCCCGGACTGGCCTCTTGCGCGCGCCCGCTGTCATTCTCCGGAGACTAAGTTATACTAAGGGGAGGCTGCCTCCTCCCGCCTGCTGCCCGAGGATGCTGCCTCATCCCCGGACTGGCCTCTTGCGCGCGCCCGCTGTCATTCTCCGGAGACTAAGTTATACTAAGGGGAGGCTGCCTCCTCCCGCCTGCTGCCCGAGGATGCTGCCTCATCCCCGGACTGGCCTCTTGCGCGCGCCCGCTGTCATTCTCCGGAGACTAAGTTATACTAAGGGAGGCTGCCTCCTCCCGCCTGCTGCCCGAGGATGCTGCCTCATCCCCGACTGGCCTCTTGCGCGCGCCCGCTGTCATTCTCCGGAGACTAAGTTATACTAAGGGGGAGGCTGCCTCCTCCCGCCTGCTGCCCGAGGATGCTGCCTCATCCCCGGACTGGCCTCTTGCGCGCGCCCGCTGTCATTCTCCGGAGACTAAGTTATACTAAGGGGAGGCTGCCTCCTCCCGCCTGCTGCCCGAGGATGCTGCCTCATCCCCGGACTGGCCTCTTGCGAGCGCCCGCTGTCATCTC
>NW_026872295.1:7500-30000 GCF_033458585.1 Syngnathus typhle | reverse complement strand
AGCGCCAGCCCCGACCGCCACCCCCCGACCGCCACAAGGCGACCGCCACAAGGCGACCGCCACAAGGCGACCGCCACCGGCCCCAAGCGCCAGCCCCGACCGCCACCCCCCGACCGCCACAAGGCGACCGCCACAAGGCGACCGCCACAAGGCGACCGCCACAAGGCGACCGCCACAAGGCGACCGCCACCGGCCCCAAGCGCCAGCCCCGACCGCCACCCCCCCGACCGCCACAAGGCGACCGCCACAAGGCGACCGCCACAAGGCGACCGCCACAAGGCGACCGCCACAAGGCGACCGCCACTGGCCCCAAGCGCCAGCCCCGACCGCCACCCCCCGACCGCCACAAGGCGACCGCCACAAGGCGACCGCCACAAGGCGACCGCCACAAGGCGACCGCCACAAGGCGACCGCCACAAGGCGACCGCCACAAGGCGACCGCCACTGGCCCCAAGCGCCAGCCCCGACCGCCACCCCCCGACCGCCACAAGGCGACCGCCACAAGGCGACCGCCACAAGGCGACCGCCACAAGGCGACCGCCACAAGGCGACCGCCACAAGGCGACCGCCACTGGCCCCAAGCGCCAGCCCCGACCGCCACCCCCCCGACCGCCACAAGGCGACCGCCACAAGGCGACCGCCACCGGCCCCAAGCGCCAGCCCCGACCGCCACCCCCCGACCGCCACAAGGCGACCGCCACAAGGCGTTAGTGGCCGCGCCCGGTACTTTACTGGACCCTATTTGGCCCGCGGACCGGCCGGCGTCGCTTCCTTGAATGCTTAGCCGCCTTTCGAGCTGCCATGCCGGGCTTGAGTTAGTGGTTTGCGCCCGGTACTCTACGTTAAAAGTCAGGCGGAACGGCTCTGAAGCTCCAGACGGTGCTTCCTTGAATGCTTAGCCGCCTTTCGAGCTGCCATGCCGGGCTTGAGTTAGTGGTTTGCGCCCGGTACTCTACGTTAAAAGTCAGGCGGAACGGCTCTGAAGCTCCAGACGGTGCTTCCTTGAATGCTTAGCCGCCTTTCGAGCTGCCATGCCGGGCTTGAGTTAGTGGTTTGCGCCCGGTACTCTACGTTAAAAGTCAGGCGGAACGGCTCTGAAGCTCCAGACGGTGCTTCCTTGAATGCTTAGCCGCCTTTCGAGCTGCCATGCCGGGCTTGAGTTAGTGGTTTGCGCCCGGTACTCTACGTTAAAAGTCAGGCGGAACGGCTCTGAAGCTCCAGACGGTGCTTCCTTGAATGCTTAGCCGCCTTTCGAGCTGCCATGCCGGGCTTGAGTTAGTGGTTTGCGCCCGGTACTCTACGTTAAAAGTCAGGCGGAACGGCTCTGAAGCTCCAGACGGTGCTTCCTTGAATGCTTAGCCGCCTTTCGAGCTGCCATGCCGGGCTTGAGTTAGTGGTTTGCGCCCGGTACTCTACGTTAAAAGTCAGGCGGAACGGCTCTGAAGCTCCAGACGGTGCTTCCTTGAATGCTTAGCCGCCTTTCGAGCTGCCATGCCGGGCTTGAGTTAGTGGTTTGCGCCCGGTACTCTACGTTAAAAGTCAGGCG
Source organism: Syngnathus typhle (assembly GCF_033458585.1). Taxonomy (NCBI): domain Eukaryota; kingdom Metazoa; phylum Chordata; class Actinopteri; order Syngnathiformes; family Syngnathidae; genus Syngnathus; species Syngnathus typhle. Next base: position 28,454 of record NW_026872295.1, on the reverse strand, counting down.
GAACGGCTCTGAAGCTCCAGACGGTGCTTCCTTGAATGCTTAGCCGCCTTTCGAGCTGCCATGCCGGGCTTGAGTTAGTGGTTTGCGCCCGGTACTCTACGTTAAAAGTCAGGCGGAACGGCTCTGAAGCTCCAGACGGTGCTTCCTTGAATGCTTAGCCGCCTTTCGAGCTGCCATGCCGGGCTTGAGTTAGTGGTTTGCGCCCGGTACTCTACGTTAAAAGTCAGGCGGAACGGCTCTGAAGCTCCAGACGGTGCTTCCTTGAATGCTTAGCCGCCTTTCGAGCTGCCATGCCGGGCTTGAGTTAGTGGTTTGCGCCCGGTACTCTACGTTAAAAGTCAGGCGGAACGGCTCTGAAGCTCCAGACGGTGCTTCCTTGAATGCTTAGCCGCCTTTCGAGCTGCCATGCCGGCTTGAGTTAGTGGTTTGCGCCCGGTACTCTACGTTAAAAGTCAGGCGGAACGGCTCTGAAGCTCCAGACGGTGCTTCCTTGAATGCTTAGCCGCCTTTCGAGCTGCCATGCCGGGCTTGAGTTAGTGGTTTGCGCCCGGTACTCTACGTTAAAAGTCAGGCGGAACGGCTCTGAAGCTCCAGACGGTGCTTCCTTGAATGCTTAGCCGCCTTTCGAGCTGCCATGCCGGGCTTGAGTTAGTGGTTTGCGCCCGGTACTCTACGTTAAAAGTCAGGCGGAACGGCTCTGAAGCTCCAGACGGTGCTTCCTTGAATGCTTAGCCGCCTTTCGAGCTGCCATGCCGGGCTTGAGTTAGTGGTTTGCGCCCGGTACTCTACGTTAAAAGTCAGGCGGAACGGCTCTGAAGCTCCAGACGGTGCTTCCTTGAATGCTTAGCCGCCTTTCGAGCTGCCATGCCGGGCTTGAGTTAGTGGTTTGCGCCCGGTACTCTACGTTAAAAGTCAGGCGGAACGGCTCTGAAGCTCCAGACGGTGCTTCCTTGAATGCTTAGCCGCCTTTCGAGCTGCCATGCCGGGCTTGAGTTAGTGGTTTGCGCCCGGTACTCTACGTTAAAAGTCAGGCGGAACGGCTCTGAAGCTCCAGACGGTGCTTCCTTGAATGCTTAGCCGCCTTTCGAGCTGCCATGCCGGGCTTGAGTTAGTGGTTTGCGCCCGGTACTCTACGTTAAAAGTCAGGCGGAACGGCTCTGAAGCTCCAGACGGTGCTTCCTTGAATGCTTAGCCGCCTTTCGAGCTGCCATGCCGGGCTTGAGTTAGTGGTTTGCGCCCGGTACTCTACGTTAAAAGTCAGGCGGAACGGCTCTGAAGCTCCAGACGGTGCTTCCTTGAATGCTTAGCCGCCTTTCGAGCTGCCATGCCGGGCTTGAGTTAGTGGTTTGCGCCCGGTACTCTACGTTAAAAGTCAGGCGGAACGGCTCTGAAGCTCCAGACGGTGCTTCCTTGAATGCTTAGCCGCCTTTCGAGCTGCCATGCCGGGCTTGAGTTAGTGGTTTGCGCCCGGTACTCTACGTTAAAAGTCAGGCGGAACGGCTCTGAAGCTCCAGACGGTGCTTCCTTGAATGCTTAGCCGCCTTTCGAGCTGCCATGCCGGGCTTGAGTTAGTGGTTTGCGCCCGGTACTCTACGTTAAAAGTCAGGCGGAACGGCTCTGAAGCTCCAGACGGTGCTTCCTTGAATGCTTAGCCGCCTTTCGAGCTGCCATGCCGGGCTTGAGTTAGTGGTTTGCGCCCGGTACTCTACGTTAAAAGTCAGGCGGAACGGCTCTGAAGCTCCAGACGGTGCTTCCTTGAATGCTTAGCCGCCTTTCGAGCTGCCATGCCGGGCTTGAGTTAGTGGTTTGCGCCCGGTACTCTACGTTAAAAGTCAGGCGGAACGGCTCTGAAGCTCCAGACGGTGCTTCCTTGAATGCTTAGCCGCCTTTCGAGCTGCCATGCCGGGCTTGAGTTAGTGGTTTGCGCCCGGTACTCTACGTTAAAAGTCAGGCGGAACGGCTCTGAAGCTCCAGACGGTGCTTCCTTGAATGCTTAGCCGCCTTTCGAGCTGCCATGCCGGGCTTGAGTTAGTGGTTTGCGCCCGGTACTCTACGTTAAAAGTCAGGCGGAACGGCTCTGAAGCTCCAGACGGTGCTTCCTTGAATGCTTAGCCGCCTTTCGAGCTGCCATGCCGGGCTTGAGTTAGTGGTTTGCGCCCGGTACTCTACGTTAAAAGTCAGGCGGAACGGCTCTGAAGCTCCAGACGGTGCTTCCTTGAATGCTTAGCCGCCTTTCGAGCTGCCATGCCGGGCTTGAGTTAGTGGTTTGCGCCCGGTACTCTACGTTAAAAGTCAGGCGGAACGGCTCTGAAGCTCCAGACGGTGCTTCCTTGAATGCTTAGCCGCCTTTCGAGCTGCCATGCCGGGCTTGAGTTAGTGGTTTGCGCCCGGTACTCTACGTTAAAAGTCAGGCGGAACGGCTCTGAAGCTCCAGACGGTGCTTCCTTGAATGCTTAGCCGCCTTTCGAGCTGCCATGCCGGGCTTGAGTTAGTGGTTTGCGCCCGGTACTCTACGTTAAAAGTCAGGCGGAACGGCTCTGAAGCTCCAGACGGTGCTTCCTTGAATGCTTAGCCGCCTTTCGAGCTGCCATGCCGGGCTTGAGTTAGTGGTTTGCGCCCGGTACTCTACGTTAAAAGTCAGGCGGAACGGCTCTGAAGCTCCAGACGGTGCTTCCTTGAATGCTTAGCCGCCTTTCGAGCTGCCATGCCGGGCTTGAGTTAGTGGTTTGCGCCCGGTACTCTACGTTAAAAGTCAGGCGGAACGGCTCTGAAGCTCCAGACGGTGCTTCCTTGAATGCTTAGCCGCCTTTCGAGCTGCCATGCCGGGCTTGAGTTAGTGGTTTGCGCCCGGTACTCTACGTTAAAAGTCAGGCGGAACGGCTCTGAAGCTCCAGACGGTGCTTCCTTGAATGCTTAGCCGCCTTTCGAGCTGCCATGCCGGGCTTGAGTTAGTGGTTTGCGCCCGGTACTCTACGTTAAAAGTCAGGCGGAACGGCTCTGAAGCTCCAGACGGTGCTTCCTTGAATGCTTAGCCGCCTTTCGAGCTGCCATGCCGGGCTTGAGTTAGTGGTTTGCGCCCGGTACTCTACGTTAAAAGTCAGGCGGAACGGCTCTGAAGCTCCAGACGGTGCTTCCTTGAATGCTTAGCCGCCTTTCGAGCTGCCATGCCGGGCTTGAGTTAGTGGTTTGCGCCCGGTACTCTACGTTAAAAGTCAGGCGGAACGGCTCTGAAGCTCCAGACGGTGCTTCCTTGAATGCTTAGCCGCCTTTCGAGCTGCCATGCCGGGCTTGAGTTAGTGGTTTGCGCCCGGTACTCTACGTTAAAAGTCAGGCGGAACGGCTCTGAAGCTCCAGACGGTGCTTCCTTGAATGCTTAGCCGCCTTTCGAGCTGCCATGCCGGGCTTGAGTTAGTGGTTTGCGCCCGGTACTCTACGTTAAAAGTCAGGCGGAACGGCTCTGAAGCTCCAGACGGTGCTTCCTTGAATGCTTAGCCGCCTTTCGAGCTGCCATGCCGGGCTTGAGTTAGTGGTTTGCGCCCGGTACTCTACGTTAAAAGTCAGGCGGAACGGCTCTGAAGCTCCAGACGGTGCTTCCTTGAATGCTTAGCCGCCTTTCGAGCTGCCATGCCGGGCTTGAGTTAGTGGTTTGCGCCCGGTACTCTACGTTAAAAGTCAGGCGGAACGGCTCTGAAGCTCCAGACGGTGCTTCCTTGAATGCTTAGCCGCCTTTCGAGCTGCCATGCCGGGCTTGAGTTAGTGGTTTGCGCCCGGTACTCTACGTTAAAAGTCAGGCGGAACGGCTCTGAAGCTCCAGACGGTGCTTCCTTGAATGCTTAGCCGCCTTTCGAGCTGCCATGCCGGGCTTGAGTTAGTGGTTTGCGCCCGGTACTCTACGTTAAAAGTCAGGCGGAACGGCTCTGAAGCTCCAGACGGTGCTTCCTTGAATGCTTAGCCGCCTTTCGAGCTGCCATGCCGGGCTTGAGTTAGTGGTTTGCGCCCGGTACTCTACGTTAAAAGTCAGGCGGAACGGCTCTGAAGCTCCAGACGGTGCTTCCTTGAATGCTTAGCCGCCTTTCGAGCTGCCATGCCGGGCTTGAGTTAGTGGTTTGCGCCCGGTACTCTACGTTAAAAGTCAGGCGGAACGGCTCTGAAGCTCCAGACGGTGCTTCCTTGAATGCTTAGCCGCCTTTCGAGCTGCCATGCCGGGCTTGAGTTAGTGGTTTGCGCCCGGTACTCTACGTTAAAAGTCAGGCGGAACGGCTCTGAAGCTCCAGACGGTGCTTCCTTGAATGCTTAGCCGCCTTTCGAGCTGCCATGCCGGGCTTGAGTTAGTGGTTTGCGCCCGGTACTCTACGTTAAAAGTCAGGCGGAACGGCTCTGAAGCTCCAGACGGTGCTTCCTTGAATGCTTAGCCGCCTTTCGAGCTGCCATGCCGGGCTTGAGTTAGTGGTTTGCGCCCGGTACTCTACGTTAAAAGTCAGGCGGAACGGCTCTGAAGCTCCAGACGGTGCTTCCTTGAATGCTTAGCCGCCTTTCGAGCTGCCATGCCGGGCTTGAGTTAGTGGTTTGCGCCCGGTACTCTACGTTAAAAGTCAGGCGGAACGGCTCTGAAGCTCCAGACGGTGCTTCCTTGAATGCTTAGCCGCCTTTCGAGCTGCCATGCCCGGGCGTGAGTTAGTGGTCTTGCGCCCGGTACTCTACGTTAAAAGTCAGGCGGAACGGCTCTGAAGCTCCAGACGGTGCTTCCTTGAATGCTTAGCCGCCTTTCGAGCTGCCATGCCGGCTTGAGTTAGTGGTTTGCGCCCGGTACTCTACGTTAAAAGTCAGGCGGAACGGCTCTGAAGCTCAGACGGTGCTTCCTTGAATGCTTAGCCGCCTTTCGAGCTGCCATGCCCGGCGTGGGTTTCGCGTCCGCGCCCGGTACATTATGGAAGCCAAAAAAAAAAAAATTCTAAGTGCGAGTGGGACCGGCCTGGGGGGCTTCCTTGAAAGCCCATCCGCCCTCCGAGCTCTCCCACCGGTCGTGGGTTGGCGTCCGCCACTGCTCAAAGCGAACTTCAAATTATCTGCTTAATAATGTGGAACACCATTCTTAAGTAGTTAGCCGCCTTTCGAGCTGCCATGCCGGGCTTGAGTTAGTGGTTTGCGCCCGGTACTCTACGTTAAAAGTCAGGCGGAACGGCTCTGAAGCTCCAGACGGTGCTTCCTTGAATGCTTAGCCGCCTTTCGAGCTGCCATGCCGGGCTTGAGTTAGTGGTTTGCGCCCGGTACTCTACGTTAAAAGTCAGGCGGAACGGCTCTGAAGCTCCAGACGGTGCTTCCTTGAATGCTTAGCCGCCTTTCGAGCTGCCATGCCGGGCTTGAGTTAGTGGTTTGCGCCCGGTACTCTACGTTAAAAGTCAGGCGGAACGGCTCTGAAGCTCCAGACGGTGCTTCCTTGAATGCTTAGCCGCCTTTCGAGCTGCCATGCCGGGCTTGAGTTAGTGGTTTGCGCCCGGTACTCTACGTTAAAAGTCAGGCGGAACGGCTCTGAAGCTCCAGACGGTGCTTCCTTGAATGCTTAGCCGCCTTTCGAGCTGCCATGCCGGGCTTGAGTTAGTGGTTTGCGCCCGGTACTCTACGTTAAAAGTCAGGCGGAACGGCTCTGAAGCTCCAGACGGTGCTTCCTTGAATGCTTAGCCGCCTTTCGAGCTGCCATGCCGGGCTTGAGTTAGTGGTTTGCGCCCGGTACTCTACGTTAAAAGTCAGGCGGAACGGCTCTGAAGCTCCAGACGGTGCTTCCTTGAATGCTTACCCGGCTTTTGAGCTCTCCTGCCCGGCGTGGGTTTCGCGTCCGCGCCTCGGTACATTATGGAAGCCAAAAAAAAAAAAAATTCTAAGTGCGAGTGGGACCGGCCTGGGGGGCTTCCTTGAAAGCCCATCCGCCCTCCGAGCTCTCCCACCGGTCGTGGGTTGGCGTCCGCCACTGCTCAAAGCGAACTTCAAATTATCTGCTTAATAATGTGGAACACCATTCTTAAGTAGTTTTTCCTTAATTTGGGCTCAACTGGCCGGTAATGATCCCCGGTGTCTGAGATTGATCTCAGTGATCCAAAGAGCCCTGACACGTAATACCATCCATGAGTTTAATTGAAAAACAAAAAATGTAATCTTTATGACACATAAATACAATTTGCATAATAATTTGGAACACAGTGTAGACTTCCAGCGGACCGCGCGCGGCTCGGCTGACGGCGCAGCGCGATCTGGTACCGCTGCGCGGGACGAAACACGCCCCGTGCAGAGTTCCAGGCGGCCGGGAAGACATTTAAGCGCTGCCGCTGCAGCTGCGGCGGGGATTTGCCGTCCTCCGGTGGACACGACGAGTAAATACACCAGCAATCGCACTTACACCGTGTTCCAAATTATTATGCAAGTGACATTTATCTCAGATTTTCCTAAATAGTCGATGCAAAATGAGTCAGCATAATTTTCAAGTCATCAACCATTATTTTGATGAATTCTAATTTTATTGAACAAACCTCCGAATGATCACAGAATTTTTAAAAAATAAAAAACTTAAAATGCACTGTTCCACATTATTACGCACAACAGAGTTTTATAACATTTTATAGGTTTTTATGAACTGAAATGCCCATCTTAAGAATTTACAGCATTAGGAGGTCATATTTACTGAAATCAAAAGCTATTTCAAAGAAAAGACAAACAAGTTACATTTTAACATAGGACCCTTTATTTCAATAAAAAACAAAGTTACATTTTAACATAGGACCCTTTGTTCAACAGCAGCTTCACGATTCTTCCATCCACTGAACTTGTGAGTTTTTGTACAGTTTCTGGTTGAATTTCTTGGCAGGATCTAAGAATAGCCTGCCAGAGCTGCTCTTTGGAATTGAACTGCCTCCCACCTTCGTAGATTTTCTGCTTGACGATGCTCCACAAGTTTTCAATAGGATTGAGGTCAGGGGAGCATGGGGGCCACACCATCAGTTTCTCTCCCTTTATTCCCATAGATGCCAAAGACGTTGACGTATTTCTTGCAGCATGAGACGGTGCATTGTCATGCATGAAGATGATCTTTTGACGGAAAGCACGGTTCTTCCTGTTGTACCATGGACAGAAGTGTTGAGTCAGAAATTCCACGTAGTTAACAGACGTAATTTTGACGCCTTCAGGGACCCTAAAGGGGCCAAGCAGCTCTCTCCCCATGATTCCAGCCCAAAACATCACTCCGCCACCTCCCTGCTGACGCCGCAGCCTTGTTGGGCTATCGTGGCCGTCCACCAACCATCCACGACTCCATCCATCTGTAAAGTCAAGTCAAATCAAGTTTATTTGTATAGCCCTAAATCACAAGCAGTCTCAAAGGGCTTCACATAGACAGAAATTGACAATTATTCTCAAAGCATCCCCTGAGCTCTCAAAAGTGCAAGGAAAAACTTAAAAAACCCTACCTGGCCCATCCAAGGTGGCACGGCACTCGTCGGTGAACAGGACTGTCTGAAAATTTGTCTTCATGTAAGTCTGGGCCCACTGCAGCCGTTTCTGCTTGTTCGCGTTGTTCAGGGGTGGCCGAATGGAGGGTTTCCGCACAACTGCAAGCCTCTGGAGGATCCTGCACCTCGTCGTTCGTGGGACTTCACTGGCACCAGCAGCGTCGAATATTTGTTTGCTCGTCTTTAGTGGCATGCTTGCAGCCGCCCTCTTGATTCGATTTGTTTGTCTTGCAGAAACCTTCCTTGTCGTGCCTTTGTCTGCACGAACGCGCGTTTGCTCCGAATCAGCGACGAATTTCTTCAAAGTTCGATGGTCGCGCTTAAGCTTTCGTGCAATATCGAATGTCTGCATACCTTGTCCAAGGCATCGAACGATTTCACGCTTCTCGACAGCAGAGAGATCCTTTTTCCTCCCCATGGTTGAACGAAATGGCCGAACGCTTAAAAACGCGGAACTTAAATAGACTTGTTAATTACTACAATTGCGCTCACCTGGCAGACTACCATGGACTGTACCATGACTGAGGGTGATTTCAGTACTTGAAAAACAAAAAATGTAATCTTTATGACACTTAAATACATTTTGCATAATAATTTGGAACACGGGACCGTGTTCCAAATTATTATGCAAAGGATATTTATCTCAGATTTTCCTAAATAGCTTCCTTGAAATGTTACCCGGCTTTTGAGCTCTCCTGCCGGGCGTGGGTTTGCGTCAGCGCCCGGTAACATTATGGAAGCTAAAAGAAAGAAAAAAGAAACAAATCTAAGTGCGATTGCTGGTGTCTAAATACATTTTGCATAATAATTTGGAACACGGGACCGTGTTCCAAATTATTATGCAAGTGATATTTATCTCAGATTTTCCTAAATAGCTTTACTCGTCGTGCCGACCGGAGGGAGGCCACTCCCCGCCGCAGCTGAACAGTCATCCCGGCCTAGTGGAGGTCTGCGCAGGGGGGGTCTTCCTTGAAATGTTACCCGGCTTTTGAGCTCTCCTGCCGGGCGTGGGTTTGCGTCAGCGCCCGGTAACATTATGGAAGCTAAAAGAAAGAAAAAAGAAACAAATCTAAGAGCAAGTGCTGGTGTATTTACTCGTCGTGTCCACCGGAGGGAGGCAACTCCCCGCCGCAGCTGCAGAGGCAGCTTTGAAAAGTCATCCCGGCCTAGTGGAGGTCTGCGCAGGGGGGGTCTTCCTTGAAATGTTACCCGGCTTTTGAGCTCTCCTGTCCGGCGTGGGTTTGCGTCAGCGGCCGGTGTCATTTACTCGTCGTGCCGACCGGAGGGAGGCCACTCCCCGCCGCAGCTGAACAGTCATCCCGGCCTAGTGGAGGTCTGCGCAGGGGGGGTCTTCCTTGAAATGTTACCCGGCTTTTGAGCTCTCCTGCCGGGCGTGGGTTTGCGTCAGCGCCCGGTAACATTATGGAAGCTAAAAGAAAGAAAAAAGAAACAAATCTAAGTGCGATTGCTGGTGTCTAAATACATTTTGCATAATAATTTGGAACACGGGACCGTGTTCCAAATTATTATGCAAGTGATATTTATCTCAGATTTTCCTAAATAGCTTTACTCGTCGTGCCGACCGGAGGGAGGCCACTCCCCGCCGCAGCTGAACAGTCATCCCGGCCTAGTGGAGGTCTGCGCAGGGGGGGTCTTCCTTGAAATGTTACCCGGCTTTTGAGCTCTCCTGTCCGGCGTGGGTTTGCGTCAGCGGCCGGTGTCATTTACTCGTCGTGCCGACCGGAGGGAGGCCACTCCCCGCCGCAGCTGAACAGTCATCCCGGCCTAGTGGAGGTCTGCGCAGGGGGGGTCTTCCTTGAAATGTTACCCGGCTTTTGAGCTCTCCTGCCGGGCGTGGGTTTGCGTCAGCGCCCGGTAACATTATGGAAGCTAAAAGAAAGAAAAAAGAAACAAATCTAAGTGCGATTGCTGGTGTCTAAATACATTTTGCATAATAATTTGGAACACGGGACCGTGTTCCAAATTATTATGCAAGTGATATTTATCTCAGATTTTCCTAAATAGCTTTACTCGTCGTGCCGACCGGAGGGAGGCCACTCCCCGCCGCAGCTGAACAGTCATCCCGGCCTAGTGGAGGTCTGCGCAGGGGGGGTCTTCCTTGAAATGTTACCCGGCTTTTGAGCTCTCCTGCCGGGCGTGGGTTTGCGTCAGCGCCCGGTAACATTATGGAAGCTAAAAGAAAGAAAAAAGAAACAAATCTAAGAGCAAGTGCTGGTGTATTTACTCGTCGTGTCCACCGGAGGGAGGCAACTCCCCGCCGCAGCTGCAGAGGCAGCTTTGAAAAGTCATCCCGGCCTAGTGGAGGTCTGCGCAGGGGGGGTCTTCCTTGAAATGTTACCCGGCTTTTGAGCTCTCCTGTCCGGCGTGGGTTTGCGTCAGCGGCCGGTGTCATTTACTCGTCGTGCCGACCGGAGGGAGGCCACTCCCCGCCGCAGCTGAACAGTCATCCCGGCCTAGTGGAGGTCTGCGCAGGGGGGGTCTTCCTTGAAATGTTACCCGGCTTTTGAGCTCTCCTGCCGGGCGTGGGTTTGCGTCAGCGCCCGGTAACATTATGGAAGCTAAAAGAAAGAAAAAAGAAACAAATCTAAGTGCGATTGCTGGTGTCTAAATACATTTTGCATAATAATTTGGAACACGGGACCGTGTTCCAAATTATTATGCAAGTGATATTTATCTCAGATTTTCCTAAATAGCTTTACTCGTCGTGCCGACCGGAGGGAGGCCACTCCCCGCCGCAGCTGAACAGTCATCCCGGCCTAGTGGAGGTCTGCGCAGGGGGGGTCTTCCTTGAAATGTTACCCGGCTTTTGAGCTCTCCTGTCCGGCGTGGGTTTGCGTCAGCGGCCGGTGTCATTTACTCGTCGTGCCGACCGGAGGGAGGCCACTCCCCGCCGCAGCTGAACAGTCATCCCGGCCTAGTGGAGGTCTGCGCAGGGGGGGTCTTCCTTGAAATGTTACCCGGCTTTTGAGCTCTCCTGTCCGGCGTGGGTTTGCGTCAGCGGCCGGTGTCATTTACTCGTCGTGCCGACCGGAGGGAGGCCACTCCCCGCCACAGCTGAACAGTCATCCCGGCCTAGTGGAGGTCTGCGCAGGGGGGGTCTTCCTTGAAATGTTACCCGGCTTTTGAGCTCTCCTGTCCGGCGTGGGTTTGCGTCAGCGGCCGGTGTCATTTACTCGTCGTGCCGACCGGAGGGAGGCCACTCCCCGCCACAGCTGAACAGTCATCCCGGCCTAGTGGAGGTCTGCGCAGGGGGGGTCTTCCTTGAAATGTTACCCGGCTTTTGAGCTCTCCTGTCCGGCGTGGGTTTGCGTCAGCGGCCGGTGTCATTTACTCGTCGTGCCGACCGGAGGGAGGCCACTCCCCGCCACAGCTGAACAGTCATCCCGGCCTAGTGGAGGTCTGCGCAGGGGGGGTCTTCCTTGAAATGTTACCCGGCTTTTGAGCTCTCCTGTCCGGCGTGGGTTTGCGTCAGCGGCCGGTGTCATTTACTCGTCGTGCCGACCGGAGGGAGGCCACTCCCCGCCACAGCTGAACAGTCATCCCGGCCTAGTGGAGGTCTGCGCAGGGGGGGTCTTCCTTGAAATGTTACCCGGCTTTTGAGCTCTCCTGTCCGGCGTGGGTTTGCGTCAGCGGCCGGTGTCATTTACTCGTCGTGCCGACCGGAGGGAGGCCACTCCCCGCCACAGCTGAACAGTCATCCCGGCCTAGTGGAGGTCTGCGCAGGGGGGGTCTTCCTTGAAATGTTACCCGGCTTTTGAGCTCTCCTGTCCGGCGTGGGTTTGCGTCAGCGGCCGGTGTCATTTACTCGTCGTGTCCACCGGAGGGAGGCCACTCCCCGCCGCAGCTGCAGCGGCAGCTTTGAAACGTCATCCCGGCCCCCTGGAACTGTGCGCGGGGGGGGCGATGCGTCCCGTGCGAGGTACCAGGTCGCGCTGCGCCGTCTGCCTGGCCGCTTTGGGCCCGCTGGAAGTCTATTAAAGCTCCGCGATCTCCGCCTCGGTGCTTAAAAAGCGTCCATCCGCTCTCCTGGAGCTTCTTTCGGTCATCTCGTCCGCGTGCACGGCCTGCCGGTGGCACCGGCTGGAGCTCCGCAAAAAGCTCCATTTCTGTTAAAAATGCTTAGCCGCGTCCCTGGAAGCCCAATCGGGCGTAGAAAGTGAGGGGGAAGGCCCCCAAAGCACCGGCTGGAAGTCCCAAAAAAGCTCCATGATTGGTCAATAATGCTTAGCCGCCTCCCTGGAAGCCTAATCGGGCATAAAAAGCTAGGCGGAACGGCCCCAAAGCTCCACACGGAAGTCCCAAAAAAGCTCCATGATTGGTCAATAATGCTTAGCCGCCTCCCTGGAAGCCTAATCGGGCATAAAAAGCTAGGCGGAACGGCCCCAAAGCTCCACACGGAAGTCCCAAAAAAGCTCCATGATTGGTCAATAATGCTTAGCCGCCTCCCTGGAAGCCTAACCGGGCATAAAAAGCTAGGCGGAACGGCCCCAAAGCTCCACACGGAAGTCCCAAAAAAGCTCCATGATTGGTCAATAATGCTTAGCCGCCTCCCTGGAAGCCTAATCGGGCATAAAAAGCTAGGCGGAACGGCCCCAAAGCTCCACACGGAAGTCCCAAAAAAGCTCCATGATTGGTCAATAATGCTTAGCCGCCTCCCTGGAAGCCTAATCGGGCATAAAAAGCTAGGCGGAACGGCCCCAAAGCTCCACACGGAAGTCCCAAAAAAGCTCCATGATTGGTCAATAATGCTTAGCCGCCTCCCTGGAAGCCTAATCGGGCATAAAAAGTTAGGCGGAACGGCCCCAAAGCTCCACACGGAAGTCCCAAAAAAGCTCCATGATTGGTCAATAATGCTTAGCCGCCTCCCTGGAAGCCTAATCGGGCATAAAAAGCTAGGCGGAACGGCCCCAAAGCTCCACACGGAAGTCCCAAAAAAGCTCCATGATTGGTCAATAATGCTTAGCCGCCTCCCTGGAAGCCTAATCGGGCATAAAAAGTTAGGCGGAACGGCTCCAAAGCTCCACACGGAAGTCCCAAAAAAGCTCCATGATTGGTCAATAATGCTTAGCCGCCTCCCTGGAAGCCTAATCGGGCATAAAAAGTTAGGCGGAACGGCCCCAAAGCTCCACACGGAAGTCCCAAAAAAGCTCCATGATTGGTCAATAATGCTTAGCCGCCTCCCTGGAAGCCTAATCGGGCATAAAAAGTTAGGCGGAACGGCCCCAAAGCTCCACACGGAAGTCCGAAAAAAGCTCAAAAATTTTCTAAGTGCCAACGGCTCATTCGCCGTAATGTGTCCGCTCCGCGCTGGTTCCCCGGTCGGCCGCGAATAGCGCAAAATCAGCCTCACGGAAGTTCGAAAAAAGCTCAAAAATTTTCTAAGTGCCAACGGCTCATTCGCCGTAATGTGTCCGCTCCGCGCTGGTTCCCCGGTCGGCCGCGAATAGCGCAAAATCAGCCTCACGGAAGTTCGAAAAAAGCTCAAAAATTTTCTAAGTGCCAACGGCTCATTCGCCGTAATGTGTCCGCTCCGCGCTGGTTCCCCGGTCGGCCGCGAATAGCGCAAAAATCAGCCTAAGTGCAGTACCAACCTTGGCGTGTTGGTGCGCCAGAGTACGATGAGTTGGTCCCCCTAGTCACTGTACTCATTACCTTTACCCCCTAATCGCAAAATATAGTCAGAACGTATATGCAGAAGACTATTTTTTTCTTTTTTAAAATTTTCTAAGTGCCAGCGGATGCTGGCACACGAACTGTCCGAGCTACGACGGTTCTCCGGTCGGACAGCGAGGGTGAAAAAGCGGTCCTAAAATCACCGAGGGCTGCCGCACAAGTTGTCCGAGTGGCGACGGTTCCCCGGTCGGCCACGAATGTCGAAAATTCGGCCTCTCCACCACGGAGGTCGGTGAGAATTTCAGAATATTTTCCAAGTGCCAACGGCTCTTGCGCCGTAAAGTGTCCGCTTTGCCTGGTTCCCTCGGTCGGCCACAAATAGCGAAAAATCAGCCTCTCCTTCTGGAGCTCGCCTAAGTGCCAACGGCTCTTGCGCCGTAATGTGTCCGCTTTGTCTGGTTCCCTCGGTCGGCCACAAACGGCGAAAAATCAGCCTCTCCTTCTGGAGCTCGTGCCAACTTTGGCGAATATTTTCTAAGTGCCAACGGCTCTTGCGCCGTAAAGTGTCCGCTTTGCCTGGTTCCCTCGGTCGGCCACAAATAGCGAAAAATCAGCCTCTCCTTCTGGAGCTCGCCTAAGTGCCAACGGCTCTTGCGCCGTAATGTGTCCGCTTTGTCTGGTTCCCTCGGTCGGCCACAAACGGCGAAAAATCAGCCTCTCATTCTGGAGCTCGTGCCAACTTTGGCGAATATTTTCTAAGTGCCAACGGCTCTTGCGCCGTAATGTGTCCGCTTTGCCTGGTTCCCTCGGTCGGCCACAAATAGCGAAAAAATCAGCCTCTCCTTCTGGAGCTCGCCTAAGTGCCAACGGCTCTTGCGCCGTAATGTGTCCGCTTTGCCTGGTTCCCTCGGTCGGCCACAAACGGCGAAAAATCAGCCTCTCATTCTGGAGCTCGTGCCAACTTTGGCGAATATTTTCTAAGTGCCAACGGCTCTTGCGCCGTAATGTGTCCGCTTTGCCTGGTTCCCTCGGTCGGCCACAAATAGCGAAAAAATCAGCCTCTCCTTCTGGAGCTCGCCTAAGTGCCAACGGCTCTTGCGCCGTAATGTGTCCGCTTTGTCTGGTTCCCTCGGTCGGCCACAAACGGCGAAAAATCAGCCTCTCATTCTGGAGCTCGTGCCAACTTTGGCGAATATTTTCTAAGTGCCAACGGCTCTTGCGCCGTAATGTGTCCGCTTTGCCTGGTTCCCTCGGTCGGCCACAAATAGCGAAAAAATCAGCCTCTCCTTCTGGAGCTCGCCTAAGTGCCAACGGCTCTTGCGCCGTAATGTGTCCGCTTTGCCTGGTTCCCTCGGTCGGCCACAAACGGCGAAAAATCAGCCTCTCATTCTGGAGCTCGTGCCAACTTTGGCGAATATTTTCTAAGTGCCAACGGCTCTTGCGCCGTAATGTGTCCGCTTTGCCTGGTTCCCTCGGTCGGCCACGAACGGCGAAAAATCAGCCTCTCCTTCTGGAGCTCGCCTAAGTGCCAACGGCTCTTGCGCCGTAATGTGTCCGCTTTGCCTGGTTCCCTCGGTCGGCCACAAATAGCGAAAAACCAGCCTCTCCTTCTGGAGCTCGCCTAAGTGCCAACGGCTCTTGCGCCGTAATGTGTCCGCTTTGCCTGGTTCCCTCGGTCGGCCACAAACGGCGAAAAACCAGCCTCTCCTTCTGGAGCTCGCCTAAGTGCCAACGGCTCTTGCGCCGTAATGTGTCCGCTTTGCCTGGTTCCCTCGGTCGGCCACAAATAGCGAAAAATCAGCCTCTCCTTCTGGAGCTCGTGCCAACTTTGGCGAATATTTTCTAAGTGCCAACGGCTCTTGCGCCGTAATGTGTCCGCTTTGCCTGGTTCCCTCGGTCGGCCACAAATAGCGAAAAACCAGCCTCTCCTTCTGGAGCTCGCCTAAGTGCCAACGGCTCTTGCGCCGTAATGTGTCCGCTTTGCCTGGTTCCCTCGGTCGGCCACAAATAGCGAAAAACCAGCCTCTCCTTCTGGAGCTCGCCTAAGTGCCAACGGCTCTTGCGCCGTAATGTGTCCGCTTTGCCTGGTTCCCTCGGTCGGCCACAAATAGCGAAAAACCAGCCTCTCCTTCTGGAGCTCGCCTAAGTGCCAACGGCTCTTGCGCCGTAATGTGTCCGCTTTGCCTGGTTCCCTCGGTCGGCCACAAATAGCGAAAAACCAGCCTCTCCTTCTGGAGCTCGCCTAAGTGCCAACGGCTCTTGCGCCGTAATGTGTCCGCTTTGCCTGGTTCCCTCGGTCGGCCACAAACGGCGAAAAACCAGCCTCTCCTTCTGGAGCTCGCCTAAGTGCCAACGGCTCTTGCGCCGTAATGTGTCCGCTTTGCCTGGTTCCCTCGGTCGGCCACAAATAGCGAAAAATCAGCCTCTCCTTCTGGAGCTCGTGCCAACTTTGGCGAATATTTTCTAAGTGCCAACGGCTCTTGCGCCGTAATGTGTCCGCTTTGCCTGGTTCCCTCGGTCGGCCACAAACGGCGAAAAATCAGCCTCTCCTTCTGGAGCTCGCCTAAGTGCCAACGGCTCTTGCGCCGTAATGTGTCCGCTTTGCCTGGTTCCCTCGGTCGGCCACAAATAGCGAAAAACCAGCCTCTCCTTCTGGAGCTCGCCTAAGTGCCAACGGCTCTTGCGCCGTAATGTGTCCGCTTTGCCTGGTTCCCTCGGTCGGCCACAAACGGCGAAAAACCAGCCTCTCCTTCTGGAGCTCGCCTAAGTGCCAACGGCTCTTGCGCCGTAATGTGTCCGCTTTGCCTGGTTCCCTCGGTCGGCCACAAATAGCGAAAAATCAGCCTCTCCTTCTGGAGCTCGTGCCAACTTTGGCGAATATTTTCTAAGTGCCAACGGCTCTTGCGCCGTAATGTGTCCGCTTTGCCTGGTTCCCTCGGTCGGCCACAAACGGCGAAAAATCAGCCTCTCCTTCTGGAGCTCGCCTAAGTGCCAACGGCTCTTGCGCCGTAATGTGTCCGCTTTGCCTGGTTCCCTCGGTCGGCCACAAATAGCGAAAAACCAGCCTCTCCTTCTGGAGCTCGCCTAAGTGCCAACAGCTCTTGCGCCGTAATGTGTCCGCTTTGCCTGGTTCCCTCGGTCGGCCACAAACGGCGAAAAACCAGCCTCTCCTTCTGGAGCTCGCCTAAGTGCCAACGGCTCTTGCGCCGTAATGTGTCCGCTTTGCCTGGTTCCCTCGGTCGGCCACAAATAGCGAAAAATCAGCCTCTCCTTCTGGAGCTCGTGCCAACTTTGGCGAATATTTTCTAAGTGCCAACGGCTCTTGCGCCGTAATGTGTCCGCTTTGCCTGGTTCCCTCGGTCGGCCACAAACGGCGAAAAATCAGCCTCTCCTTCTGGAGCTCGCCTAAGTGCCAACGGCTCTTGCGCCGTAATGTGTCCGCTTTGCCTGGTTCCCTCGGTCGGCCACAAATAGCGAAAAACCAGCCTCTCCTTCTGGAGCTCGCCTAAGTGCCAACGGCTCTTGCGCCGTAATGTGTCCGCTTTGCCTGGTTCCCTCGGTCGGCCACAAACGGCGAAAAATCAGCCTCTCCTTCTGGAGCTCGCCTAAGTGCCAACGGCTCTTGCGCCGTAATGTGTCCGCTTTGCCTGGTTCCCTCGGTCGGACCACAAATAGCGAAAAACCAGCCTCTCCTTCTGGAGCTCGCCTAAGTGCCAACGGCTCTTGCGCCGTAATGTGTCCGCTTTGCCTGGTTCCCTCGGTCGGCCACAAATAGCGAAAAATCAGCCTCTCCTTCTGGAGCTCGCCTAAGTGCCAACGGCTCTTGCGCCGTAATGTGTCCGCTTTGCCTGGTTCCCTCGGTCGGCCACAAATAGCGAAAAATCAGCCTCTCCTTCTGGAGCTCGCGCCAACTTTGGCGAATATTTTCTAAGTGCCAACGGCTCTTGCGCCGTAATGTGTCCGCTTTGCCTGGTTCCCTCGGTCGGCCACAAATAGCGAAAAATCAGCCTCTCCTTCTGGAGCTCGCCTAAGTGCCAACGGCTCTTGCGCCGTAATGTGTCCGCTTTGCCTGGTTCCCTCGGTCGGCCACAAATAGCGAAAAATCAGCCTCTCCTTCTGGAGCTCGCGCCAACTTTGGCGAATATTTTCTAAGTGCCAACGGCTCTTGCGCCGTAAAGTGTCCGCTTTGTCTGGTTCCCTCGGTCGGCCACAAATAGCGAAAAATCAGCCTCTCCTTCTGGAGCTCGCGCAAGTGCCAACGGCTCTTGCGCCGTAAAGTGTCCGCTTTGTCTGGTTCCCTCGGTCGGCCACAAATAGCGAAAAATCAGCCTCTCCTTCTGGAGCTCGTGCCAACTTTGGCGAATATTTTCTAAGTGCCAACGGCTCTTGCGCCGTAAAGTGTCCGCTTTGTCTGGTTCCCTCGGTCGGCCACAAATAGCGAAAAATCAGCCTCTCCTTCTGGAGCTCGCGCAAGTGCCAACGGCTCTTGCGCCGTAAAGTGTCCGCTTTGTCTGGTTCCCTCGGTCGGCCACAAATAGCGAAAAATCAGCCTCTCCTTCTGGAGCTCGTGCCAACTTTGGCGAATATTTTCTAAGTGCCAACGGCTCTTGCGCCGTAAAGTGTCCGCTTTGTCTGGTTCCCTCGGTCGGCCACAAATAGCGAAAAATCAGCCTCTCCTTCTGGAGCTCGCGCAAGTGCCAACGGCTCTTGCGCCGTAAAGTGTCCGCTTTGTCTGGTTCCCTCGGTCGGCCACAAATAGCGAAAAATCAGCCTCTCCTTCTGGAGCTCGTGCCAACTTTGGCGAATATTTTCTAAGTGCCAACGGCTCTTGCGCCGTAATGTGTCCGCTTTGTCTGGTTCCCTCGGTCGGCCACAAATAGCGAAAAATCAGCCTCTCCTTCTGGAGCTCGTGCCAACTTTGGCGAATATTTTCTAAGTGCCAACGGCTCTTGCGCCGTAAAGTGTCCGCTTTGCCTGGTTCCCTCGGTCGGCCACAAATAGCGAAAAATCAGCCTCTCCTTCTGGAGCTCGCGCCAACTTTGTCAAAAAATTTCTAAGTGCCAACGGCTCTTGCGCCGTAAAGTGTCCGCTTTGCCTGGTTCCCTCGGTCGGCCACAAATAGCGAAAAATCAGCCTCTCCTTCTGGAGCTCGCGCCAACTTTGTCGAAAAATTTCTAAGTGCCAACGGCTCTTGCGCCGTAAAGTGTCCGCTTTGTCTGGTTCCCTCGGTCGGCCGCAAATAGCGAAAAATCAGCCTCTCGCCCGTCAGGTACCAGGCGTTGGGGTACCAGGGGTAAGTGCAGTACCAGCTTTGGTCTGTTGGTGCGCCAGAGTACGATGAGTTGGTCCCCCTAGTCACTGTACTCATTACCTTTACCCCCAAATCGCAAAATATAGTCAGAACGAGTGTGGGGAACACAAGTTTTGGCCCCGAGAACCAGGCGGCTGGTGTCTCTAGCGATGTGTTCCCCCCCAAAAAGTGTTCACATGCTCGGACAGCGAACCTAGGAGCTACCGCAAAGCACTCTGGAAGTGCAAGAGCGAAAAATTTTCTAAGTACAAAAACTCTCGAAAATTTTCAAAGTGTCACAGTGCTCGAAAATTTTCAAAGTGCTACATGCTTTCCATCCAAGGAAGGAATAGTGGAGGACCGGCCGCCTCCTTAAACACAAGCCGGCGGAACGACGGGGAGGACCGGCCGCCTCTTAAACACAGGCCGGTGGAACGTTTGGCAGAATTCTTCTCGTGGAGGACCGGCCGCCTCCTTAAACACAAGCCGGCGGAACGACGGGGAGGACCGGCCGCCTCCTTAAACACAGGCCGGTGGAACGTTTGGCAGAATTCTTCTCGTGGAGGACCGGCCGCCTCCTTAAACACAGGCCGGTGGGAACGGTTGGCAGAATTGCGTGACGGCCGCCTGCTCCCGGCGTCCGCACGTGAACGAACACCCCCTCCCGGGGACGGCCGTCTGCTCCCGACCGCCGTCCTTCACCCCCTCACCTTCCGGACCCCCGTCTGCTCCCGGCGGGCCTCCGAGTACCCCCACCTTCTCCCGAACTGACCGACAGGCAATGAGACCCGCCTTGGTAGGGCCCCCACCGGCCCCGGCTCGCGCCGGCGTTGGGTGGACGGTTCCTCCCCACTTGCGGGTCGCTCTCCACGGAGGACCGGTCGCCTCACTAAACATAGGCCGGGCGAAAATCTGCGAATGTTATACATCCAAGGAGGGAGGACCGGCCGCCTCCTTAAACCACCGGCCGGGCGAAAATATGCGAATGTTATACATCCAAGGAGGGAGGACCGGTCGCCTCACTAAACATAGGCCGGGCGAAAATCTGCGAATGTTATACATCCAAGGAGGGAGGACCGGCCGCCTCCTTAAACCACCGGCCGGGCGAAAATCTGCGAATGTTATACATCCAAGAAAGGAAGGAAGGAGGGAACCGGCCGCCTCCTTAAACACAGGCCGGGCGAAAATCTGCGAATCTTATCCATCCAAGGACGGAGGACCGGCCGCCTCCTTAAACACAGGCCGGTAGGAACGGTTGGCAGAATCGCGTGACGGCCGCCTGCTCCCGGCGTCCGCACGTGAACGAACACCCCCTCCCGGGGACGGCCGTCTGCTCCCGGCCGCCGTCCTTCACCCCCCTCAGCTTCCGGACCCCCGTCTGCTCCCGGCGGGCCTCCGAGTACCCTCCCCTTCTCCCGAACTGACCGACTGGCACTCATGACCCGCCTTGGTAGGGCCCCCACCGGCCCCGGCTCGCGCCGGCGTTGGGTGGACGGTTCCTCCCCACTTGCGGGTCGCACTCTAGCGCCTCGGCCGCCGCGAGAGCGTGCGCTACGCGCCGCCCCCGCAGGCCTTGGCGCGACCGAACGGCAGCGAGACCGAGACGCCCCGAATCACCCACCTAGAGGAAATCAACGGAGGCCGAGCGCGCGATCCGATTGCGGCACGCCGCGTGGGTGTCCGCCGGCCGCGCCGGTCTACCGCGAATGCTGTTTCTCAAACCCTTGCCTAACCAGACGGCACCGCGGGATGTGTTGTCGCAACTCTGCTCGACTATCGGAATAGCCTTTCCCGACTACCGCGTTGCGGGAGGCGTCTTTCGTGCCGCCGGTGGCGTATGACCTTCCGCGAGAGGCGTGCGGGCTCGGGGGGGCCGCAACGACCGAGTCTGACTCGGACGGGGCGCAGCTTCCCTCCCGGTCGCAGCAATAAGCGCCGAACGCAGCGTTGGTCACCAGCCACCCCGGCGGGTTCGTCGGGAGCGCCGGTACCCTTCCGTAGCTAGTTGCCAGCTGGCCACAGCGGGCCGCACCGACCGAGTCTGACTCGGACGGGGCGCAGCTTCCCGTCTGGGTGACAGCGGCGCTGAGGACGGCGGGGCGGCCGGAACCCCTTCGACCCCCCGGCTCCCACCAGTGTCGATCAAACTCCGCATCCTGGCCGTAGCGCGAGACCGGCGGGCCGCAACGACCGAGTCTGACTCGGACGGGGCGCAGCTTCCCGCTTGGGCCTCGGCGCGCGCGCCTCGCGCGGGCAAGTCGCCGGCACAGCGCCGCGCCCCCGACCCCCGCTTTACGGAAACGAAGCGAGCCTCAGCGGGCCGCAACGACCGAGTCTGACTCGGACGGGGCGCAGCTTCCCGCCTGGGTCATCGCACGTTCCCCCAGCTCGGGCCTGGGAGGCCGACGCCTTTCCCCCGGACCACCGCCGTGCCCGCACGGTTCATCCTCGGCCCCCGCTGGCCAAGCCCGACCGACGTGCCACCCCCGTTGCCGAGTTCGCTCTTCCCGAGCTTCGTCCCCAACCCTCACGCG
>NW_026872294.1:30000-33990 GCF_033458585.1 Syngnathus typhle | reverse complement strand
ACCCTCCATTCGGCCACCCCTGAACAACGCGAACAAGCAGAAACGGCTGCAGTGGGCCCAGACTTACATGAAGACAAATTTTCAGACAGTCCTGTTCACCGACGAGTGCCGTGCCACCTTGGATGGGCCAGGTAGGGTTTTTTAAGTTTTTCCTTGCACTTTTGAGAGCTCAGGGGATGCTTTGAGAATAATTGTCAATTTCTGTCTATGTGAAGCCCTTTGAGACTGCTTGTGATTTAGGGCTATACAAATAAACTTGATTTGACTTGACTTTACAGATGGATGGAGTCGTGGATGGTTGGTGGACGGCCACGATAGCCCAACAAGGCTGCGGCGTCAGCAGGGAGGTGGCGGAGTGATGTTTTGGGCCGGAATCATGGGGAGAGAGCTGCTTGGCCCCTTTAGGGTCCCTGAAGGCGTCAAAATTACGTCTGTTAACTACGTGGAATTTCTGACTCAACACTTCTGTCCATGGTACAACAGGAAGAACCGTGCTTTCCGTCAAAAGATCATCTTCATGCATGACAATGCACCGTCTCATGCTGCAAGAAATACGTCAACGTCTTTGGCATCTATGGGAATAAAGGGAGAGAAACTGATGGTGTGGCCCCCATGCTCCCCTGACCTCAATCCTATTGAAAACTTGTGGAGCATCGTCAAGCAGAAAATCTACGAAGGTGGGAGGCAGTTCAATTCCAAAGAGCAGCTCTGGCAGGCTATTCTTAGATCCTGCCAAGAAATTCAACCAGAAACTGTACAAAAACTCACAAGTTCAGTGGATGGAAGAATCGTGAAGCTGCTGTTGAACAAAGGGTCCTATGTTAAAATGTAACTTTGTTTTTTATTGAAATAAAGGGTCCTATGTTAAAATGTAACTTGTTTGTCTTTTCTTTGAAATAGCTTTTGATTTCAGTAAATATGACCTCCTAATGCTGTAAATTCTTAAGATGGGCATTTCAGTTCATAAAAACCTATAAAATGTTATAAAACTCTGTTGTGCGTAATAATGTGGAACAGTGCATTTTAAGTTTTTTATTTTTTAAAAATTCTGTGATCATTCGGAGGTTTGTTCAATAAAATTAGAATTCATCAAAATAATGGTTGATGACTTGAAAATTATGCTGACTCATTTTGCATCGACTATTTAGGAAAATCTGAGATAAATGTCACTTGCATAATAATTTGGAACACGGTGTAAGTGCGATTGCTGGTGTATTTACTCGTCGTGTCCACCGGAGGACGGCAAATCCCCGCCGCAGCTGCAGCGGCAGCGCTTAAATGTCTTCCCGGCCGCCTGGAACTCTGCACGGGGCGTGTTTCGTCCCGCGCAGCGGTACCAGATCGCGCTGCGCCGTCAGCCGAGCCGCGCGCGGTCCGCTGGAAGTCTACACTGTGTTCCAAATTATTATGCAAATTGTATTTATGTGTCATAAAGATTACATTTTTTGTTTTTCAATTAAACTCATGGATGGTATTACGTGTCAGGGCTCTTTGGATCACTGAGATCAATCTCAGACACCGGGGATCATTACCGGCCAGTTGAGCCCAAATTAAGGAAAAACTACTTAAGAATGGTGTTCCACATTATTAAGCAGATAATTTGAAGTTCGCTTTGAGCAGTGGCGGACGCCAACCCACGACCGGTGGGAGAGCTCGGAGGGCGGATGGGCTTTCAAGGAAGCCCCCCAGGCCGGTCCCACTCGCACTTAGAATTTTTTTTTTTTTTTGGCTTCCATAATGTACCGGGCGCGGACGCGAAACCCACGCCGGGCATGGCAGCTCGAAAGGCGGCTAAGCATTCAAGGAAGCACCGTCTGGAGCTTCAGAGCCGTTCCGCCTGACTTTTAACGTAGAGTACCGGGCGCAAACCACTAACTCAAGCCCGGCATGGCAGCTCGAAAGGCGGCTAAGCATTCAAGGAAGCACCGTCTGGAGCTTCAGAGCCGTTCCGCCTGACTTTTAACGTAGAGTACCGGGCGCAAACCACTAACTCAAGCCCGGCATGGCAGCTCGAAAGGCGGCTAAGCATTCAAGGAAGCACCGTCTGGAGCTTCAGAGCCGTTCCGCCTGACTTTTAACGTAGAGTACCGGGCGCAAACCACTAACTCAAGCCCGGCATGGCAGCTCGAAAGGCGGCTAAGCATTCAAGGAAGCACCGTCTGGAGCTTCAGAGCCGTTCCGCCTGACTTTTAACGTAGAGTACCGGGCGCAAACCACTAACTCAAGCCCGGCATGGCAGCTCGAAAGGCGGCTAAGCATTCAAGGAAGCACCGTCTGGAGCTTCAGAGCCGTTCCGCCTGACTTTTAACGTAGAGTACCGGGCGCAAACAACTAACTCAAGCCCGGCATGGCAGCTCGAAAGGCGGCTAAGCATTCAAGGAAGCACCGTCTGGAGCTTCAGAGCCGTTCCGCCTGACTTTTAACGTAGAGTACCGGGCGCAAACCACTAACTCAAGCCCGGCATGGCAGCTCGAAAGGCGGCTAAGCATTCAAGGAAGCGACGCCGGCCGGTCCGCGGGCCAAATAGGGTCCAGTAAAGTACCGGGCGCGGCCACTAACGCCTTGTGGCGGTCGCCTTGTGGCGGTCGGGGGGTGGCGGTCGGGGCTGGCGCTTGGGGCCGGTGGCGGTCGCCTTGTGGCGGTCGCCTTGTGGCGGTCGGGGGGTGGCGGTCGGGGCTGGCGCTTGGGGCCAGTGGCGGTCGCCTTGTGGCGGTCGCCTTGTGGCGGTCGCCTTGTGGCGGTCGCCTTGTGGCGGTCGCCTTGTGGCGGTCGGGGGGGTGGCGGTCGGGGCTGGCGCTTGGGGCCAGTGGCGGTCGCCTTGTGGCGGTCGCCTTGTGGCGGTCGCCTTGTGGCGGTCGGGGGGTGGCGGTCGGGGCTGGCGCTTGGGGCCGGTGGCGGTCGCCTTGTGGCGGTCGCCTTGTGGCGGTCGGGGGGTGGCGGTCGGGGCTGGCGCTTGGGGCCGGTGGCGGTCGCCTTGTGGCGGTCGCCTTGTGGCGGTCGCCTTGTGGCGGTCGGGGGGGTGGCGGTCGGGGCTGGCGCTTGGGGCCGGTGGCGGTCGCCTTGTGGCGGTCGCCTTGTGGCGGTCGGGGGGGTGGCGGTCGGGGCTGGCGCTTGGGGCCGGTGGCGGTCGCCTTGTGGCGGTCGCCTTGTGGCGGTCGCCTTGTGGCGGTCGGGGGGTGGCGGTCGGGGGGTGGCGGTCGGGGCTGGCGCTTGGGGCCAGTGGCGGTCGCCTTGTGGCGGTCGCCTTGTGGCGGTCGCCTTGTGGCGGTCGCCTTGTGGCGGTCGCCTTGTGGCGGTCGGGGGGTGGCGGTCGGGGCTGGCGCTTGGGGCCGGTGGCGGTCGCCTTGTGGCGGTCGCCTTGTGGCGGTCGCCTTGTGGCGGTCGGGGGGTGGCGGTCGGGGCTGGCGCTTGGGGCTGGCGTCCGCCAATAGTGGTTTAATTTCGGGAGGAAGATTGATTTTCGTCCCAAGCCCGCCGCTGGAGAAAATTTTAGGTACCAGGAGTGGATTTTTTTTGTCCACTCAGGAGGGGGACGTTGGCTGGTTTGGTGTCCGGGGGAAAGTGCTCTTTTCTCGGCCAGGAGAAAGATTAGACTCCCAGCCCGCCGCTGGAGAAAATTCTAGGTACCAGGAGTGGATTTTTTTTGTCCACTCAGGAGGGGGACGTGCTTTGTTGTCCGGGGGAAAGTGCTCTTTTCTCTGCCAGGAGAAAGATTAGACTCCCAGCCCGCCGCTGGAGAAAATCTTAGGTACCAGGAGTGGATTTTTTTTGTCCACTCAGGAGGGGGACGTGCTTTGTTGTCCGGGGAGAGTGCTCTTTTCTCGGCCAGGAGAAAGATTAGACTCCCAGCCCGCCGCTGGAGAAAATTCTAGGTACCAGGAGTGGATTTTTTTTGTCCACTCAGGAGGGGGACGTGCTTTGTTGTCCGGGGAGAGTGCTCTTTTCTCGGCCAGGAGAAAGATTAGACTCCCAGCCCGCCGCTGGAGAAAA
>NW_026872294.1:0-20000 GCF_033458585.1 Syngnathus typhle | reverse complement strand
GATTCGGGGCGTCTCGGTCTCGCTGCCGTTCGGTCGCGCCAAGGCCTGCGGGGGCGGCGCGTAGCGCACGCTCTCGCGGCGGCCGAGGCGCTAGAGTGCGACCCGCAAGTGGGGAGGAACCGTCCACCCAACGCCGGCGCGAGCCGGGGCCGGTGGGGGCCCTACCAAGGCGGGTCATGAGTGCCAGTCGGTCAGTTCGGGAGAAGGGGAGGGTACTCGGAGGCCCGCCGGGAGCAGACGG
Organism: Syngnathus typhle; assembly: GCF_033458585.1. Taxonomy (NCBI): domain Eukaryota; kingdom Metazoa; phylum Chordata; class Actinopteri; order Syngnathiformes; family Syngnathidae; genus Syngnathus; species Syngnathus typhle. The sequence continues at coordinate 19,759 of NW_026872294.1, read as the reverse complement.
GGGTCCGGAAGCTGAGGGGGGTGAAGGACGGCGGCCGGGAGCAGACGGCCGTCCCCGGGAGGGGGTGTTCGTTCACGTGCGGACGCCGGGAGCAGGCGGCCGTCACGCGATTCTGCCAACCGTTCCTACCGGCCTGTGTTTAAGGAGGCGGCCGGTCCTCCGTCCTTGGATGGATAAGATTCGCAGATTTTCGCCCGGCCTGTGTTTAAGGAGGCGGCCGGTTCCCTCCTTCCTTCCTTTCTTGGATGTATAACATTCGCAGATTTTCGCCCGGCCGGTGGTTTAAGGAGGCGGCCGGTCCTCCCTCCTTGGATGTATAACATTCGCAGATTTTCGCCCGGCCTATGTTTAGTGAGGCGACCGGTCCTCCCTCCTTGGATGTATAACATTCGCATATTTTCGCCCGGCCGGTGGTTTAAGGAGGCGGCCGGTCCTCCCTCCTTGGATGTATAACATTCGCAGATTTTCGCCCGGCCTATGTTTAGTGAGGCGACCGGTCCTCCGTGGAGAGCGACCCGCAAGTGGGGAGGAACCGTCCACCCAACGCCGGCGCGAGCCGGGGCCGGTGGGGGCCCTACCAAGGCGGGTCTCATTGCCTGTCGGTCAGTTCGGGAGAAGGTGGGGGTACTCGGAGGCCCGCCGGGAGCAGACGGGGGTCCGGAAGGTGAGGGGGTGAAGGACGGCGGTCGGGAGCAGACGGCCGTCCCCGGGAGGGGGTGTTCGTTCACGTGCGGACGCCGGGAGCAGGCGGCCGTCACGCAATTCTGCCAACCGTTCCCACCGGCCTGTGTTTAAGGAGGCGGCCGGTCCTCCACGAGAAGAATTCTGCCAAACGTTCCACCGGCCTGTGTTTAAGGAGGCGGCCGGTCCTCCCCGTCGTTCCGCCGGCTTGTGTTTAAGGAGGCGGCCGGTCCTCCACGAGAAGAATTCTGCCAAACGTTCCACCGGCCTGTGTTTAAGGAGGCGGCCGGTCCTCCCCGTCGTTCCGCCGGCTTGTGTTTAAGGAGGCGGCCGGTCCTCCACTATTCCTTCCTTGGATGGAAAGCATGTAGCACTTTGAAAATTTTCGAGCACTGTGACACTTTGAAAATTTTCGAGAGTTTTTGTACTTAGAAAATTTTTCGCTCTTGCACTTCCAGAGTGCTTTGCGGTAGCTCCTAGGTTCGCTGTCCGAGCATGTGAACACTTTTTGGGGGGGAACACATCGCTAGAGACACCAGCCGCCTGGTTCTCGGGGCCAAAACTTGTGTTCCCCACACTCGTTCTGACTATATTTTGCGATTTGGGGGTAAAGGTAATGAGTACAGTGACTAGGGGGACCAACTCATCGTACTCTGGCGCACCAACAGACCAAAGCTGGTACTGCACTTACCCCTGGTACCCCAACGCCTGGTACCTGACGGGCGAGAGGCTGATTTTTCGCTATTTGCGGCCGACCGAGGGAACCAGACAAAGCGGACACTTTACGGCGCAAGAGCCGTTGGCACTTAGAAATTTTTCGACAAAGTTGGCGCGAGCTCCAGAAGGAGAGGCTGATTTTTCGCTATTTGTGGCCGACCGAGGGAACCAGGCAAAGCGGACACTTTACGGCGCAAGAGCCGTTGGCACTTAGAAATTTTTTGACAAAGTTGGCGCGAGCTCCAGAAGGAGAGGCTGATTTTTCGCTATTTGTGGCCGACCGAGGGAACCAGGCAAAGCGGACACTTTACGGCGCAAGAGCCGTTGGCACTTAGAAATTTTTTGACAAAGTTGGCGCGAGCTCCAGAAGGAGAGGCTGATTTTTCGCTATTTGTGGCCGACCGAGGGAACCAGGCAAAGCGGACACTTTACGGCGCAAGAGCCGTTGGCACTTAGAAAATATTCGCCAAAGTTGGCACGAGCTCCAGAAGGAGAGGCTGATTTTTCGCTATTTGTGGCCGACCGAGGGAACCAGACAAAGCGGACACATTACGGCGCAAGAGCCGTTGGCACTTAGAAAATATTCGCCAAAGTTGGCACGAGCTCCAGAAGGAGAGGCTGATTTTTCGCTATTTGTGGCCGACCGAGGGAACCAGACAAAGCGGACACATTACGGCGCAAGAGCCGTTGGCACTTAGAAAATATTCGCCAAAGTTGGCACGAGCTCCAGAAGGAGAGGCTGATTTTTCGCTATTTGTGGCCGACCGAGGGAACCAGACAAAGCGGACACTTTACGGCGCAAGAGCCGTTGGCACTTGCGCGAGCTCCAGAAGGAGAGGCTGATTTTTCGCTATTTGTGGCCGACCGAGGGAACCAGACAAAGCGGACACTTTACGGCGCAAGAGCCGTTGGCACTTAGAAAATATTCGCCAAAGTTGGCACGAGCTCCAGAAGGAGAGGCTGATTTTTCGCCGTTTGTGGCCGACCGAGGGAACCAGACAAAGCGGACACTTTACGGCGCAAGAGCCGTTGGCACTTAGGCGAGCTCCAGAAGGAGAGGCTGGTTTTTCGCTATTTGTGGCCGACCGAGGGAACCAGGCAAAGCGGACACATTACGGCGCAAGAGCCGTTGGCACTTAGGCGAGCTCCAGAAGGAGAGGCTGATTTTTCGCCGTTTGTGGCCGACCGAGGGAACCAGGCAAAGCGGACACATTACGGCGCAAGAGCCGTTGGCACTTAGGCGAGCTCCAGAAGGAGAGGCTGGTTTTTCGCTATTTGTGGCCGACCGAGGGAACCAGGCAAAGCGGACACATTACGGCGCAAGAGCCGTTGGCACTTAGGCGAGCTCCAGAAGGAGAGGCTGATTTTTCGCCGTTTGTGGCCGACCGAGGGAACCAGGCAAAGCGGACACATTACGGCGCAAGAGCCGTTGGCACTTAGGCGAGCTCCAGAAGGAGAGGCTGGTTTTTCGCTATTTGTGGCCGACCGAGGGAACCAGGCAAAGCGGACACATTACGGCGCAAGAGCCGTTGGCACTTAGGCGAGCTCCAGAAGGAGAGGCTGATTTTTCGCCGTTTGTGGCCGACCGAGGGAACCAGGCAAAGCGGACACATTACGGCGCAAGAGCCGTTGGCACTTAGGCGAGCTCCAGAAGGAGAGGCTGGTTTTTCGCTATTTGTGGCCGACCGAGGGAACCAGGCAAAGCGGACACATTACGGCGCAAGAGCCGTTGGCACTTAGGCGAGCTCCAGAAGGAGAGGCTGATTTTTCGCCGTTTGTGGCCGACCGAGGGAACCAGGCAAAGCGGACACATTACGGCGCAAGAGCCGTTGGCACTTAGGCGAGCTCCAGAAGGAGAGGCTGGTTTTTCGCTATTTGTGGCCGACCGAGGGAACCAGGCAAAGCGGACACATTACGGCGCAAGAGCCGTTGGCACTTAGGCGAGCTCCAGAAGGAGAGGCTGATTTTTCGCCGTTTGTGGCCGACCGAGGGAACCAGGCAAAGCGGACACATTACGGCGCAAGAGCCGTTGGCACTTAGGCGAGCTCCAGAAGGAGAGGCTGGTTTTTCGCTATTTGTGGCCGACCGAGGGAACCAGGCAAAGCGGACACATTACGGCGCAAGAGCCGTTGGCACTTAGGCGAGCTCCAGAAGGAGAGGCTGATTTTTCGCCGTTTGTGGCCGACCGAGGGAACCAGGCAAAGCGGACACATTACGGCGCAAGAGCCGTTGGCACTTAGGCGAGCTCCAGAAGGAGAGGCTGGTTTTTCGCTATTTGTGGCCGACCGAGGGAACCAGGCAAAGCGGACACATTACGGCGCAAGAGCCGTTGGCACTTAGGCGAGCTCCAGAAGGAGAGGCTGGTTTTTCGCTATTTGTGGCCGACCGAGGGAACCAGGCAAAGCGGACACATTACGGCGCAAGAGCCGTTGGCACTTAGAAAATATTCGCCAAAGTTGGCACGAGCTCCAGAAGGAGAGGCTGATTTTTCGCTATTTGTGGTCCGACCGAGGGAACCAGGCAAAGCGGACACATTACGGCGCAAGAGCCGTTGGCACTTAGGCGAGCTCCAGAAGGAGAGGCTGGTTTTTCGCCGTTTGTGGCCGACCGAGGGAACCAGGCAAAGCGGACACATTACGGCGCAAGAGCCGTTGGCACTTAGGCGAGCTCCAGAAGGAGAGGCTGGTTTTTCGCTATTTGTGGCCGACCGAGGGAACCAGGCAAAGCGGACACATTACGGCGCAAGAGCCGTTGGCACTTAGAAAATATTCGCCAAAGTTGGCACGAGCTCCAGAAGGAGAGGCTGATTTTTCGCTATTTGTGGCCGACCGAGGGAACCAGGCAAAGCGGACACTTTACGGCGCAAGAGCCGTTGGCACTTAGAAAATATTCGCCAAAGTTGGCACGAGCTCCAGAAGGAGAGGCTGATTTTTCGCCGTTTGTGGCCGACCGAGGGAACCAGACAAAGCGGACACATTACGGCGCAAGAGCCGTTGGCACTTAGGCGAGCTCCAGAAGGAGAGGCTGATTTTTCGCTATTTGTGGCCGACCGAGGGAACCAGGCAAAGCGGACACATTACGGCGCAAGAGCCGTTGGCACTTAGGCGAGCTCCAGAAGGAGAGGCTGGTTTTTCGCTATTTGTGGCCGACCGAGGGAACCAGGCAAAGCGGACACATTACGGCGCAAGAGCCGTTGGCACTTAGAAAATATTCGCCAAAGTTGGCACGAGCTCCAGAAGGAGAGGCTGATTTTTCGCTATTTGTGGCCGACCGAGGGAACCAGGCAAAGCGGACACATTACGGCGCAAGAGCCGTTGGCACTTAGGCGAGCTCCAGAAGGAGAGGCTGATTTTTCGCCGTTTGTGGCCGACCGAGGGAACCAGGCAAAGCGGACACATTACGGCGCAAGAGCCGTTGGCACTTAGGCGAGCTCCAGAAGGAGAGGCTGGTTTTTCGCTATTTGTGGCCGACCGAGGGAACCAGGCAAAGCGGACACATTACGGCGCAAGAGCCGTTGGCACTTAGGCGAGCTCCAGAAGGAGAGGCTGATTTTTCGCCGTTTGTGGCCGACCGAGGGAACCAGGCAAAGCGGACACATTACGGCGCAAGAGCCGTTGGCACTTAGGCGAGCTCCAGAAGGAGAGGCTGGTTTTTCGCTATTTGTGGCCGACCGAGGGAACCAGGCAAAGCGGACACATTACGGCGCAAGAGCCGTTGGCACTTAGGCGAGCTCCAGAAGGAGAGGCTGATTTTTCGCCGTTTGTGGCCGACCGAGGGAACCAGGCAAAGCGGACACATTACGGCGCAAGAGCCGTTGGCACTTAGGCGAGCTCCAGAAGGAGAGGCTGGTTTTTCGCTATTTGTGGCCGACCGAGGGAACCAGGCAAAGCGGACACATTACGGCGCAAGAGCCGTTGGCACTTAGGCGAGCTCCAGAAGGAGAGGCTGATTTTTCGCCGTTTGTGGCCGACCGAGGGAACCAGGCAAAGCGGACACATTACGGCGCAAGAGCCGTTGGCACTTAGGCGAGCTCCAGAAGGAGAGGCTGGTTTTTCGCTATTTGTGGCCGACCGAGGGAACCAGGCAAAGCGGACACATTACGGCGCAAGAGCCGTTGGCACTTAGGCGAGCTCCAGAAGGAGAGGCTGATTTTTCGCCGTTTGTGGCCGACCGAGGGAACCAGGCAAAGCGGACACATTACGGCGCAAGAGCCGTTGGCACTTAGGCGAGCTCCAGAAGGAGAGGCTGGTTTTTCGCTATTTGTGGCCGACCGAGGGAACCAGGCAAAGCGGACACATTACGGCGCAAGAGCCGTTGGCACTTAGGCGAGCTCCAGAAGGAGAGGCTGATTTTTCGCCGTTTGTGGCCGACCGAGGGAACCAGGCAAAGCGGACACATTACGGCGCAAGAGCCGTTGGCACTTAGGCGAGCTCCAGAAGGAGAGGCTGGTTTTTCGCTATTTGTGGCCGACCGAGGGAACCAGGCAAAGCGGACACATTACGGCGCAAGAGCCGTTGGCACTTAGGCGAGCTCCAGAAGGAGAGGCTGATTTTTCGCCGTTTGTGGCCGACCGAGGGAACCAGGCAAAGCGGACACATTACGGCGCAAGAGCCGTTGGCACTTAGGCGAGCTCCAGAAGGAGAGGCTGGTTTTTCGCTATTTGTGGCCGACCGAGGGAACCAGGCAAAGCGGACACATTACGGCGCAAGAGCCGTTGGCACTTAGAAAATATTCGCCAAAGTTGGCACGAGCTCCAGAAGGAGAGGCTGATTTTTCGCTATTTGTGGCCGACCGAGGGAACCAGGCAAAGCGGACACTTTACGGCGCAAGAGCCGTTGGCACTTAGAAAATATTCGCCAAAGTTGGCACGAGCTCCAGAAGGAGAGGCTGATTTTTCGCCGTTTGTGGCCGACCGAGGGAACCAGACAAAGCGGACACATTACGGCGCAAGAGCCGTTGGCACTTAGGCGAGCTCCAGAAGGAGAGGCTGATTTTTCGCTATTTGTGGCCGACCGAGGGAACCAGGCAAAGCGGACACTTTACGGCGCAAGAGCCGTTGGCACTTAGAAAATATTCTGAAATTCTCACCGACCTCCGTGGTGGAGAGGCCGAATTTTCGACATTCGTGGCCGACCGGGGAACCGTCGCCACTCGGACAACTTGTGCGGCAGCCCTCGGTGATTTTAGGACCGCTTTTTCACCCTCGCTGTCCGACCGGAGAACCGTCGTAGCTCGGACAGTTCGTGTGCCAGCATCCGCTGGCACTTAGAAAATTTTAAAAAGAAAAAAATAGTCTTCTGCATATACGTTCTGACTATATTTTGCGATTAGGGGGTAAAGGTAATGAGTACAGTGACTAGGGGGACCAACTCATCGTACTCTGGCGCACCAACACGCCAAGGTTGGTACTGCACTTAGGCTGATTTTTGCGCTATTCGCGGCCGACCGGGGAACCAGCGCGGAGCGGACACATTACGGCGAATGAGCCGTTGGCACTTAGAAAATTTTTGAGCTTTTTTCGAACTTCCGTGAGGCTGATTTTGCGCTATTCGCGGCCGACCGGGGAACCAGCGCGGAGCGGACACATTACGGCGAATGAGCCGTTGGCACTTAGAAAATTTTTGAGCTTTTTTCGAACTTCCGTGAGGCTGATTTTGCGCTATTCGCGGCCGACCGGGGAACCAGCGCGGAGCGGACACATTACGGCGAATGAGCCGTTGGCACTTAGAAAATTTTTGAGCTTTTTTCGAACTTCCGTGAGGCTGATTTTGCGCTATTCGCGGCCGACCGGGGAACCAGCGCGGAGCGGACACATTACGGCGAATGAGCCGTTGGCACTTAGAAAATTTTTGAGCTTTTTTCGGACTTCCGTGTGGAGCTTTGGGGCCGTTCCGCCTAACTTTTTATGCCCGATTAGGCTTCCAGGGAGGCGGCTAAGCATTATTGACCAATCATGGAGCTTTTTTGGGACTTCCGTGTGGAGCTTTGGGGCCGTTCCGCCTAACTTTTTATGCCCGATTAGGCTTCCAGGGAGGCGGCTAAGCATTATTGACCAATCATGGAGCTTTTTTGGGACTTCCGTGTGGAGCTTTGGAGCCGTTCCGCCTAACTTTTTATGCCCGATTAGGCTTCCAGGGAGGCGGCTAAGCATTATTGACCAATCATGGAGCTTTTTTGGGACTTCCGTGTGGAGCTTTGGGGCCGTTCCGCCTAGCTTTTTATGCCCGATTAGGCTTCCAGGGAGGCGGCTAAGCATTATTGACCAATCATGGAGCTTTTTTGGGACTTCCGTGTGGAGCTTTGGGGCCGTTCCGCCTAACTTTTTATGCCCGATTAGGCTTCCAGGGAGGCGGCTAAGCATTATTGACCAATCATGGAGCTTTTTTGGGACTTCCGTGTGGAGCTTTGGGGCCGTTCCGCCTAGCTTTTTATGCCCGATTAGGCTTCCAGGGAGGCGGCTAAGCATTATTGACCAATCATGGAGCTTTTTTGGGACTTCCGTGTGGAGCTTTGGGGCCGTTCCGCCTAGCTTTTTATGCCCGATTAGGCTTCCAGGGAGGCGGCTAAGCATTATTGACCAATCATGGAGCTTTTTTGGGACTTCCGTGTGGAGCTTTGGGGCCGTTCCGCCTAGCTTTTTATGCCCGATTAGGCTTCCAGGGAGGCGGCTAAGCATTATTGACCAATCATGGAGCTTTTTTGGGACTTCCGTGTGGAGCTTTGGGGCCGTTCCGCCTAGCTTTTTATGCCCGATTAGGCTTCCAGGGAGGCGGCTAAGCATTATTGACCAATCATGGAGCTTTTTTGGGACTTCCGTGTGGAGCTTTGGGGCCGTTCCGCCTAGCTTTTTATGCCCGATTAGGCTTCCAGGGAGGCGGCTAAGCATTATTGACCAATCATGGAGCTTTTTTGGGACTTCCGTGTGGAGCTTTGGGGCCGTTCCGCCTAGCTTTTTATGCCCGATTAGGCTTCCAGGGAGGCGGCTAAGCATTATTGACCAATCATGGAGCTTTTTTGGGACTTCCAGCCGGTGCTTTGGGGGCCTTCCCCCTCACTTTCTACGCCCGATTGGGCTTCCAGGGACGCGGCTAAGCATTTTTAACAGAAATGGAGCTTTTTGCGGAGCTCCAGCCGGTGCCACCGGCAGGCCGTGCACGCGGACGAGATGACCGAAAGAAGCTCCAGGAGAGCGGATGGACGCTTTTTAAGCACCGAGGCGGAGATCGCGGAGCTTTAATAGACTTCCAGCGGGCCCAAAGCGGCCAGGCAGACGGCGCAGCGCGACCTGGTACCTCGCACGGGACGCATCGCCCCCCCCGCGCACAGTTCCAGGGGGCCGGGATGACGTTTCAAAGCTGCCGCTGCAGCTGCGGCGGGGAGTGGCCTCCCTCCGGTGGACACGACGAGTAAATGACACCGGCCGCTGACGCAAACCCACGCCGGACAGGAGAGCTCAAAAGCCGGGTAACATTTCAAGGAAGACCCCCCCTGCGCAGACCTCCACTAGGCCGGGATGACTGTTCAGCTGTGGCGGGGAGTGGCCTCCCTCCGGTCGGCACGACGAGTAAATGACACCGGCCGCTGACGCAAACCCACGCCGGACAGGAGAGCTCAAAAGCCGGGTAACATTTCAAGGAAGACCCCCCCTGCGCAGACCTCCACTAGGCCGGGATGACTGTTCAGCTGTGGCGGGGAGTGGCCTCCCTCCGGTCGGCACGACGAGTAAATGACACCGGCCGCTGACGCAAACCCACGCCGGACAGGAGAGCTCAAAAGCCGGGTAACATTTCAAGGAAGACCCCCCCTGCGCAGACCTCCACTAGGCCGGGATGACTGTTCAGCTGTGGCGGGGAGTGGCCTCCCTCCGGTCGGCACGACGAGTAAATGACACCGGCCGCTGACGCAAACCCACGCCGGACAGGAGAGCTCAAAAGCCGGGTAACATTTCAAGGAAGACCCCCCCTGCGCAGACCTCCACTAGGCCGGGATGACTGTTCAGCTGTGGCGGGGAGTGGCCTCCCTCCGGTCGGCACGACGAGTAAATGACACCGGCCGCTGACGCAAACCCACGCCGGACAGGAGAGCTCAAAAGCCGGGTAACATTTCAAGGAAGACCCCCCCTGCGCAGACCTCCACTAGGCCGGGATGACTGTTCAGCTGTGGCGGGGAGTGGCCTCCCTCCGGTCGGCACGACGAGTAAATGACACCGGCCGCTGACGCAAACCCACGCCGGACAGGAGAGCTCAAAAGCCGGGTAACATTTCAAGGAAGACCCCCCCTGCGCAGACCTCCACTAGGCCGGGATGACTGTTCAGCTGTGGCGGGGAGTGGCCTCCCTCCGGTCGGCACGACGAGTAAATGACACCGGCCGCTGACGCAAACCCACGCCGGACAGGAGAGCTCAAAAGCCGGGTAACATTTCAAGGAAGACCCCCCCTGCGCAGACCTCCACTAGGCCGGGATGACTGTTCAGCTGTGGCGGGGAGTGGCCTCCCTCCGGTCGGCACGACGAGTAAATGACACCGGCCGCTGACGCAAACCCACGCCGGACAGGAGAGCTCAAAAGCCGGGTAACATTTCAAGGAAGACCCCCCCTGCGCAGACCTCCACTAGGCCGGGATGACTGTTCAGCTGTGGCGGGGAGTGGCCTCCCTCCGGTCGGCACGACGAGTAAATGACACCGGCCGCTGACGCAAACCCACGCCGGACAGGAGAGCTCAAAAGCCGGGTAACATTTCAAGGAAGACCCCCCCTGCGCAGACCTCCACTAGGCCGGGATGACTGTTCAGCTGTGGCGGGGAGTGGCCTCCCTCCGGTCGGCACGACGAGTAAATGACACCGGCCGCTGACGCAAACCCACGCCGGACAGGAGAGCTCAAAAGCCGGGTAACATTTCAAGGAAGACCCCCCCTGCGCAGACCTCCACTAGGCCGGGATGACTGTTCAGCTGCGGCGGGGAGTGGCCTCCCTCCGGTCGGCACGACGAGTAAATGACACCGGCCGCTGACGCAAACCCACGCCGGACAGGAGAGCTCAAAAGCCGGGTAACATTTCAAGGAAGACCCCCCCTGCGCAGACCTCCACTAGGCCGGGATGACTGTTCAGCTGTGGCGGGGAGTGGCCTCCCTCCGGTCGGCACGACGAGTAAATGACACCGGCCGCTGACGCAAACCCACGCCGGACAGGAGAGCTCAAAAGCCGGGTAACATTTCAAGGAAGACCCCCCCTGCGCAGACCTCCACTAGGCCGGGATGACTGTTCAGCTGTGGCGGGGAGTGGCCTCCCTCCGGTCGGCACGACGAGTAAATGACACCGGCCGCTGACGCAAACCCACGCCGGACAGGAGAGCTCAAAAGCCGGGTAACATTTCAAGGAAGACCCCCCCTGCGCAGACCTCCACTAGGCCGGGATGACTGTTCAGCTGCGGCGGGGAGTGGCCTCCCTCCGGTCGGCACGACGAGTAAATGACACCGGCCGCTGACGCAAACCCACGCCGGACAGGAGAGCTCAAAAGCCGGGTAACATTTCAAGGAAGACCCCCCCTGCGCAGACCTCCACTAGGCCGGGATGACTGTTCAGCTGTGGCGGGGAGTGGCCTCCCTCCGGTCGGCACGACGAGTAAATGACACCGGCCGCTGACGCAAACCCACGCCGGACAGGAGAGCTCAAAAGCCGGGTAACATTTCAAGGAAGACCCCCCCTGCGCAGACCTCCACTAGGCCGGGATGACTGTTCAGCTGTGGCGGGGAGTGGCCTCCCTCCGGTCGGCACGACGAGTAAATGACACCGGCCGCTGACGCAAACCCACGCCGGACAGGAGAGCTCAAAAGCCGGGTAACATTTCAAGGAAGACCCCCCCTGCGCAGACCTCCACTAGGCCGGGATGACTGTTCAGCTGTGGCGGGGAGTGGCCTCCCTCCGGTCGGCACGACGAGTAAATGACACCGGCCGCTGACGCAAACCCACGCCGGACAGGAGAGCTCAAAAGCCGGGTAACATTTCAAGGAAGACCCCCCCTGCGCAGACCTCCACTAGGCCGGGATGACTGTTCAGCTGTGGCGGGGAGTGGCCTCCCTCCGGTCGGCACGACGAGTAAATGACACCGGCCGCTGACGCAAACCCACGCCGGACAGGAGAGCTCAAAAGCCGGGTAACATTTCAAGGAAGACCCCCCCTGCGCAGACCTCCACTAGGCCGGGATGACTGTTCAGCTGCGGCGGGGAGTGGCCTCCCTCCGGTCGGCACGACGAGTAAATGACACCGGCCGCTGACGCAAACCCACGCCGGACAGGAGAGCTCAAAAGCCGGGTAACATTTCAAGGAAGACCCCCCCTGCGCAGACCTCCACTAGGCCGGGATGACTGTTCAGCTGTGGCGGGGAGTGGCCTCCCTCCGGTCGGCACGACGAGTAAATGACACCGGCCGCTGACGCAAACCCACGCCGGACAGGAGAGCTCAAAAGCCGGGTAACATTTCAAGGAAGACCCCCCCTGCGCAGACCTCCACTAGGCCGGGATGACTGTTCAGCTGTGGCGGGGAGTGGCCTCCCTCCGGTCGGCACGACGAGTAAATGACACCGGCCGCTGACGCAAACCCACGCCGGACAGGAGAGCTCAAAAGCCGGGTAACATTTCAAGGAAGACCCCCCCTGCGCAGACCTCCACTAGGCCGGGATGACTGTTCAGCTGCGGCGGGGAGTGGCCTCCCTCCGGTCGGCACGACGAGTAAAGCTATTTAGGAAAATCTGAGATAAATATCACTTGCATAATAATTTGGAACACGGTCCCGTGTTCCAAATTATTATGCAAAATGTATTTAGACACCAGCAATCGCACTTAGATTTGTTTCTTTTTTCTTTCTTTTAGCTTCCATAATGTTACCGGGCGCTGACGCAAACCCACGCCCGGCAGGAGAGCTCAAAAGCCGGGTAACATTTCAAGGAAGACCCCCCCTGCGCAGACCTCCACTAGGCCGGGATGACTGTTCAGCTGCGGCGGGGAGTGGCCTCCCTCCGGTCGGCACGACGAGTAAAGCTATTTAGGAAAATCTGAGATAAATATCACTTGCATAATAATTTGGAACACGGTCCCGTGTTCCAAATTATTATGCAAAATGTATTTAGACACCAGCAATCGCACTTAGATTTGTTTCTTTTTTCTTTCTTTTAGCTTCCATAATGTTACCGGGCGCTGACGCAAACCCACGCCCGGCAGGAGAGCTCAAAAGCCGGGTAACATTTCAAGGAAGACCCCCCCTGCGCAGACCTCCACTAGGCCGGGATGACTGTTCAGCTGCGGCGGGGAGTGGCCTCCCTCCGGTCGGCACGACGAGTAAATGACACCGGCCGCTGACGCAAACCCACGCCGGACAGGAGAGCTCAAAAGCCGGGTAACATTTCAAGGAAGACCCCCCCTGCGCAGACCTCCACTAGGCCGGGATGACTTTTCAAAGCTGCCTCTGCAGCTGCGGCGGGGAGTTGCCTCCCTCCGGTGGACACGACGAGTAAATACACCAGCACTTGCTCTTAGATTTGTTTCTTTTTTCTTTCTTTTAGCTTCCATAATGTTACCGGGCGCTGACGCAAACCCACGCCCGGCAGGAGAGCTCAAAAGCCGGGTAACATTTCAAGGAAGACCCCCCCTGCGCAGACCTCCACTAGGCCGGGATGACTGTTCAGCTGCGGCGGGGAGTGGCCTCCCTCCGGTCGGCACGACGAGTAAAGCTATTTAGGAAAATCTGAGATAAATATCACTTGCATAATAATTTGGAACACGGTCCCGTGTTCCAAATTATTATGCAAAATGTATTTAGACACCAGCAATCGCACTTAGATTTGTTTCTTTTTTCTTTCTTTTAGCTTCCATAATGTTACCGGGCGCTGACGCAAACCCACGCCCGGCAGGAGAGCTCAAAAGCCGGGTAACATTTCAAGGAAGACCCCCCCTGCGCAGACCTCCACTAGGCCGGGATGACTGTTCAGCTGCGGCGGGGAGTGGCCTCCCTCCGGTCGGCACGACGAGTAAATGACACCGGCCGCTGACGCAAACCCACGCCGGACAGGAGAGCTCAAAAGCCGGGTAACATTTCAAGGAAGACCCCCCCTGCGCAGACCTCCACTAGGCCGGGATGACTTTTCAAAGCTGCCTCTGCAGCTGCGGCGGGGAGTTGCCTCCCTCCGGTGGACACGACGAGTAAATACACCAGCACTTGCTCTTAGATTTGTTTCTTTTTTCTTTCTTTTAGCTTCCATAATGTTACCGGGCGCTGACGCAAACCCACGCCCGGCAGGAGAGCTCAAAAGCCGGGTAACATTTCAAGGAAGACCCCCCCTGCGCAGACCTCCACTAGGCCGGGATGACTGTTCAGCTGCGGCGGGGAGTGGCCTCCCTCCGGTCGGCACGACGAGTAAAGCTATTTAGGAAAATCTGAGATAAATATCACTTGCATAATAATTTGGAACACGGTCCCGTGTTCCAAATTATTATGCAAAATGTATTTAGACACCAGCAATCGCACTTAGATTTGTTTCTTTTTTCTTTCTTTTAGCTTCCATAATGTTACCGGGCGCTGACGCAAACCCACGCCCGGCAGGAGAGCTCAAAAGCCGGGTAACATTTCAAGGAAGCTATTTAGGAAAATCTGAGATAAATATCCTTTGCATAATAATTTGGAACACGGTCCCGTGTTCCAAATTATTATGCAAAATGTATTTAAGTGTCATAAAGATTACATTTTTTGTTTTTCAAGTACTGAAATCACCCTCAGTCATGGTACAGTCCATGGTAGTCTGCCAGGTGAGCGCAATTGTAGTAATTAACAAGTCTATTTAAGTTCCGCGTTTTTAAGCGTTCGGCCATTTCGTTCAACCATGGGGAGGAAAAAGGATCTCTCTGCTGTCGAGAAGCGTGAAATCGTTCGATGCCTTGGACAAGGTATGCAGACATTCGATATTGCACGAAAGCTTAAGCGCGACCATCGAACTTTGAAGAAATTCGTCGCTGATTCGGAGCAAACGCGCGTTCGTGCAGACAAAGGCACGACAAGGAAGGTTTCTGCAAGACAAACAAATCGAATCAAGAGGGCGGCTGCAAGCATGCCACTAAAGACGAGCAAACAAATATTCGACGCTGCTGGTGCCAGTGAAGTCCCACGAACGACGAGGTGCAGGATCCTCCAGAGGCTTGCAGTTGTGCGGAAACCCTCCATTCGGCCACCCCTGAACAACGCGAACAAGCAGAAACGGCTGCAGTGGGCCCAGACTTACATGAAGACAAATTTTCAGACAGTCCTGTTCACCGACGAGTGCCGTGCCACCTTGGATGGGCCAGGTAGGGTTTTTTAAGTTTTTCCTTGCACTTTTGAGAGCTCAGGGGATGCTTTGAGAATAATTGTCAATTTCTGTCTATGTGAAGCCCTTTGAGACTGCTTGTGATTTAGGGCTATACAAATAAACTTGATTTGACTTGACTTTACAGATGGATGGAGTCGTGGATGGTTGGTGGACGGCCACGATAGCCCAACAAGGCTGCGGCGTCAGCAGGGAGGTGGCGGAGTGATGTTTTGGGCCGGAATCATGGGGAGAGAGCTGCTTGGCCCCTTTAGGGTCCCTGAAGGCGTCAAAATTACGTCTGTTAACTACGTGGAATTTCTGACTCAACACTTCTGTCCATGGTACAACAGGAAGAACCGTGCTTTCCGTCAAAAGATCATCTTCATGCATGACAATGCACCGTCTCATGCTGCAAGAAATACGTCAACGTCTTTGGCATCTATGGGAATAAAGGGAGAGAAACTGATGGTGTGGCCCCCATGCTCCCCTGACCTCAATCCTATTGAAAACTTGTGGAGCATCGTCAAGCAGAAAATCTACGAAGGTGGGAGGCAGTTCAATTCCAAAGAGCAGCTCTGGCAGGCTATTCTTAGATCCTGCCAAGAAATTCAACCAGAAACTGTACAAAAACTCACAAGTTCAGTGGATGGAAGAATCGTGAAGCTGCTGTTGAACAAAGGGTCCTATGTTAAAATGTAACTTTGTTTTTTATTGAAATAAAGGGTCCTATGTTAAAATGTAACTTGTTTGTCTTTTCTTTGAAATAGCTTTTGATTTCAGTAAATATGACCTCCTAATGCTGTAAATTCTTAAGATGGGCATTTCAGTTCATAAAAACCTATAAAATGTTATAAAACTCTGTTGTGCGTAATAATGTGGAACAGTGCATTTTAAGTTTTTTATTTTTTAAAAATTCTGTGATCATTCGGAGGTTTGTTCAATAAAATTAGAATTCATCAAAATAATGGTTGATGACTTGAAAATTATGCTGACTCATTTTGCATCGACTATTTAGGAAAATCTGAGATAAATGTCACTTGCATAATAATTTGGAACACGGTGTAAGTGCGATTGCTGGTGTATTTACTCGTCGTGTCCACCGGAGGACGGCAAATCCCCGCCGCAGCTGCAGCGGCAGCGCTTAAATGTCTTCCCGGCCGCCTGGAACTCTGCACGGGGCGTGTTTCGTCCCGCGCAGCGGTACCAGATCGCGCTGCGCCGTCAGCCGAGCCGCGCGCGGTCCGCTGGAAGTCTACACTGTGTTCCAAATTATTATGCAAATTGTATTTATGTGTCATAAAGATTACATTTTTTGTTTTTCAATTAAACTCATGGATGGTATTACGTGTCAGGGCTCTTTGGATCACTGAGATCAATCTCAGACACCGGGGATCATTACCGGCCAGTTGAGCCCAAATTAAGGAAAAACTACTTAAGAATGGTGTTCCACATTATTAAGCAGATAATTTGAAGTTCGCTTTGAGCAGTGGCGGACGCCAACCCACGACCGGTGGGAGAGCTCGGAGGGCGGATGGGCTTTCAAGGAAGCCCCCCAGGCCGGTCCCACTCGCACTTAGAATTTTTTTTTTTTTTTGGCTTCCATAATGTACCGGGCGCGGACGCGAAACCCACGCCGGGCATGGCAGCTCGAAAGGCGGCTAAGCATTCAAGGAAGCACCGTCTGGAGCTTCAGAGCCGTTCCGCCTGACTTTTAACGTAGAGTACCGGGCGCAAACCACTAACTCAAGCCCGGCATGGCAGCTCGAAAGGCGGCTAAGCATTCAAGGAAGCACCGTCTGGAGCTTCAGAGCCGTTCCGCCTGACTTTTAACGTAGAGTACCGGGCGCAAACCACTAACTCAAGCCCGGCATGGCAGCTCGAAAGGCGGCTAAGCATTCAAGGAAGCACCGTCTGGAGCTTCAGAGCCGTTCCGCCTGACTTTTAACGTAGAGTACCGGGCGCAAACCACTAACTCAAGCCCGGCATGGCAGCTCGAAAGGCGGCTAAGCATTCAAGGAAGCACCGTCTGGAGCTTCAGAGCCGTTCCGCCTGACTTTTAACGTAGAGTACCGGGCGCAAACCACTAACTCAAGCCCGGCATGGCAGCTCGAAAGGCGGCTAAGCATTCAAGGAAGCACCGTCTGGAGCTTCAGAGCCGTTCCGCCTGACTTTTAACGTAGAGTACCGGGCGCAAACAACTAACTCAAGCCCGGCATGGCAGCTCGAAAGGCGGCTAAGCATTCAAGGAAGCACCGTCTGGAGCTTCAGAGCCGTTCCGCCTGACTTTTAACGTAGAGTACCGGGCGCAAACCACTAACTCAAGCCCGGCATGGCAGCTCGAAAGGCGGCTAAGCATTCAAGGAAGCGACGCCGGCCGGTCCGCGGGCCAAATAGGGTCCAGTAAAGTACCGGGCGCGGCCACTAACGCCTTGTGGCGGTCGCCTTGTGGCGGTCGGGGGGTGGCGGTCGGGGCTGGCGCTTGGGGCCGGTGGCGGTCGCCTTGTGGCGGTCGCCTTGTGGCGGTCGGGGGGTGGCGGTCGGGGCTGGCGCTTGGGGCCAGTGGCGGTCGCCTTGTGGCGGTCGCCTTGTGGCGGTCGCCTTGTGGCGGTCGCCTTGTGGCGGTCGCCTTGTGGCGGTCGGGGGGTGGCGGTCGGGGCTGGCGCTTGGGGCCAGTGGCGGTCGCCTTGTGGCGGTCGCCTTGTGGCGGTCGCCTTGTGGCGGTCGGGGGGGTGGCGGTCGGGGCTGGCGCTTGGGGCCGGTGGCGGTCGCCTTGTGGCGGTCGCCTTGTGGCGGTCGGGGGGTGGCGGTCGGGGCTGGCGCTTGGGGCCGGTGGCGGTCGCCTTGTGGCGGTCGCCTTGTGGCGGTCGCCTTGTGGCGGTCGGGGGGTGGCGGTCGGGGCTGGCGCTTGGGGCCGGTGGCGGTCGCCTTGTGGCGGTCGCCTTGTGGCGGTCGGGGGGTGGCGGTCGGGGCTGGCGCTTGGGGCCGGTGGCGGTCGCCTTGTGGCGGTCGCCTTGTGGCGGTCGCCTTGTGGCGGTCGGGGGGTGGCGGTCGGGGGGTGGCGGTCGGGGCTGGCGCTTGGGGCCAGTGGCGGTCGCCTTGTGGCGGTCGCCTTGTGGCGGTCGCCTTGTGGCGGTCGCCTTGTGGCGGTCGCCTTGTGGCGGTCGGGGGGTGGCGGTCGGGGCTGGCGCTTGGGGCCGGTGGCGGTCGCCTTGTGGCGGTCGCCTTGTGGCGGTCGCCTTGTGGCGGTCGGGGGGTGGCGGTCGGGGCTGGCGCTTGGGGCTGGCGTCCGCCAATAGTGGTTTAATTTCGGGAGGAAGATTGATTTTCGTCCCAAGCCCGCCGCTGGAGAAAATTTTAGGTACCAGGAGTGGATTTTTTTTGTCCACTCAGGAGGGGGACGTTGGCTGGTTTGGTGTCCGGGGGAAAGTGCTCTTTTCTCGGCCAGGAGAAAGATTAGACTCCCAGCCCGCCGCTGGAGAAAATTCTAGGTACCAGGAGTGGATTTTTTTTGTCCACTCAGGAGGGGGACGTGCTTTGTTGTCCGGGGGAAAGTGCTCTTTTCTCTGCCAGGAGAAAGATTAGACTCCCAGCCCGCCGCTGGAGAAAATCTTAGGTACCAGGAGTGGATTTTTTTTGTCCACTCAGGAGGGGGACGTGCTTTGTTGTCCGGGGAGAGTGCTCTTTTCTCGGCCAGGAGAAAGATTAGACTCCCAGCCCGCCGCTGGAGAAAATTCTAGGTACCAGGAGTGGATTTTTTTTGTCCACTCAGGAGGGGGACGTGCTTTGTTGTCCGGGGAGAGTGCTCTTTTCTCGGCCAGGAGAAAGATTAGACTCCCAGCCCGCCGCTGGAGAAAATTCTAGGTACCAGGAGTGGATTTTTTTTGTCCACTCAGGAGGGGGACGTGCTTTGTTGTCCGGGGAGAGTGCCTGGTCCCCGGACCAGCCTCTTAGGCGCGCCCGCTGTCATTCTCCGGAGATTAAGTTATACTAAGGGGAGGCTGCCTCCTCCCGCCTGCTGCCCGAGGATGCTGCCTCATCCCCGGACTGGCCTCTTGCGCGCGCCGCTGTCATTCTCCGGAGACTAAGTTATACTAAGGGGAGGCTGCCTCCTCCCGCCTGCTGCCCGAGGATGCTGCCTCATCCCCGGACTGGCCTCTTGCGCGCGCCCGCTGTCATTCTCCGGAGACTAAGTTATACTAAGGGGGAGGCTGCCTCCTCCCGCCTGCTGCCCGAGGATGCTGCCTCATCCCCGGACTGGCCTCTTGCGCGCGCCCGCTGTCATTCTCCGGAGACTAAGTTATACTAAGGGGAGGCTGCCTCCTCCCGCCTGCTGCCCGAGGATGCTGCCTCATCCCCGGACTGGCCTCTTGCGCGCGCCCCGCTGTCATTCTCCGGAGACTAAGTTATACTAAGGGGAGGCTGCCTCCTCCCGCCTGCTGCCCGAGGATGCTGCCTCATCCCCGGACTGGCCTCTTGCGCGCGCCCGCTGTCATTCTCCGGAGACTAAGTTATACTAAGGGGAGGCTGCCTCCTCCCGCCTGCCGCCCGAGGACGCTGCCTCGTCACCCCGGCCGGCCTCCCTCCCTCGGCGGCCTCCCTGAATTCGACTAAGTTCCACCCTGCCCCTGGTACCCGCCACCTCCAGCAGGGGGGGGGGGGATGCCGACCGGCCCCCGGAGGTGCACCGGCCGACAAAAGGTTGGATCGAGGGCTGACTCTCAATAGATCGCAGCGAGGTAGCTGCTCTGCTACTTACGAGACCCTGACCCAGAATCAGGTCGTATGCAAGTCATTTAGCACCGGGCTCTTCTCAAACATGCTTTATCGTTTACCGGGAGTGGGATGCCCCAAATTCATACTGGAGCACCCCTGGCCAGTATCGTACGGCTCTGCGCACCGGGGCGTTAGACACCCGCCGGCTATCGCTGGACCAACCGAGTGCCGCGGCGCTAGGGGTATCGCCGCGTCTAGGCGGGATTCTGACTTAGAGGCGTTCAGTCATAATCCCGCAGATGGTAGCTTCGCACCATT
>NW_026872293.1:12500-30000 GCF_033458585.1 Syngnathus typhle | reverse complement strand
CCTGTCGGTCAGTTCGGGAGAAGGTGGGGGTACTCGGAGGCCCGCCGGGAGCAGACGGGGGTCCGGAAGGTGAGGGGGTGAAGGACGGCGGTCGGGAGCAGACGGCCGTCCCCGGGAGGGGGTGTTCGTTCACGTGCGGACGCCGGGAGCAGGCGGCCGTCACGCAATTCTGCCAACCGTTCCCACCGGCCTGTGTTTAAGGAGGCGGCCGGTCCTCCACGAGAAGAATTCTGCCAAACGTTCCACCGGCCTGTGTTTAAGGAGGCGGCCGGTCCTCCCCGTCGTTCCGCCGGCTTGTGTTTAAGGAGGCGGCCGGTCCTCCACGAGAAGAATTCTGCCAAACGTTCCACCGGCCTGTGTTTAAGGAGGCGGCCGGTCCTCCCCGTCGTTCCGCCGGCTTGTGTTTAAGGAGGCGGCCGGTCCTCCACTATTCCTTCCTTGGATGGAAAGCATGTAGCACTTTGAAAATTTTCGAGCACTGTGACACTTTGAAAATTTTCGAGAGTTTTTGTACTTAGAAAATTTTTCGCTCTTGCACTTCCAGAGTGCTTTGCGGTAGCTCCTAGGTTCGCTGTCCGAGCATGTGAACACTTTTTGGGGGGGAACACATCGCTAGAGACACCAGCCGCCTGGTTCTCGGGCCAAAACTTGTGTTCCCCACACTCGTTCTGACTATATTTTGCGATTTGGGGGTAAAGGTAATGAGTACAGTGACTAGGGGGACCAACTCATCGTACTCTGGCGCACCAACAGACCAAAGCTGGTACTGCACTTACCCCTGGTACCCCAACGCCTGGTACCTGACGGGCGAGAGGCTGATTTTTCGCTATTTGCGGCCGACCGAGGGAACCAGACAAAGCGGACACTTTACGGCGCAAGAGCCGTTGGCACTTAGAAATTTTTCGACAAAGTTGGCGCGAGCTCCAGAAGGAGAGGCTGATTTTTCGCTATTTGTGGCCGACCGAGGGAACCAGGCAAAGCGGACACTTTACGGCGCAAGAGCCGTTGGCACTTAGAAATTTTTCGACAAAGTTGGCGCGAGCTCCAGAAGGAGAGGCTGATTTTTCGCTATTTGTGGCCGACCGAGGGAACCAGGCAAAGCGGACACTTTACGGCGCAAGAGCCGTTGGCACTTAGAAATTTTTTGACAAAGTTGGCGCGAGCTCCAGAAGGAGAGGCTGATTTTTCGCTATTTGTGGCCGACCGAGGGAACCAGGCAAAGCGGACACTTTACGGCGCAAGAGCCGTTGGCACTTAGAAATTTTTCGACAAAGTTGGCGCGAGCTCCAGAAGGAGAGGCTGATTTTTCGCTATTTGTGGCCGACCGAGGGAACCAGGCAAAGCGGACACTTTACGGCGCAAGAGCCGTTGGCACTTAGAAATTTTTCGACAAAGTTGGCGCGAGCTCCAGAAGGAGAGGCTGATTTTTCGCTATTTGTGGCCGACCGAGGGAACCAGGCAAAGCGGACACTTTACGGCGCAAGAGCCGTTGGCACTTAGAAATTTTTTGACAAAGTTGGCGCGAGCTCCAGAAGGAGAGGCTGATTTTTCGCTATTTGTGGCCGACCGAGGGAACCAGGCAAAGCGGACACTTTACGGCGCAAGAGCCGTTGGCACTTAGAAATTTTTTGACAAAGTTGGCGCGAGCTCCAGAAGGAGAGGCTGATTTTTCGCTATTTGTGGCCGACCGAGGGAACCAGGCAAAGCGGACACTTTACGGCGCAAGAGCCGTTGGCACTTAGAAAATATTCGCCAAAGTTGGCACGAGCTCCAGAAGGAGAGGCTGATTTTTCGCTATTTGTGGCCGACCGAGGGAACCAGACAAAGCGGACACATTACGGCGCAAGAGCCGTTGGCACTTAGAAAATATTCGCCAAAGTTGGCACGAGCTCCAGAAGGAGAGGCTGATTTTTCGCTATTTGTGGCCGACCGAGGGAACCAGGCAAAGCGGACACTTTACGGCGCAAGAGCCGTTGGCACTTAGAAATTTTTTGACAAAGTTGGCGCGAGCTCCAGAAGGAGAGGCTGGTTTTTCGCTATTTGTGGCCGACCGAGGGAACCAGGCAAAGCGGACACATTACGGCGCAAGAGCCGTTGGCACTTAGGCGAGCTCCAGAAGGAGAGGCTGATTTTTCGCTATTTGTGGCCGACCGAGGGAACCAGGCAAAGCGGACACATTACGGCGCAAGAGCCGTTGGCACTTAGGCGAGCTCCAGAAGGAGAGGCTGGTTTTTCGCTATTTGTGGCCGACCGAGGGAACCAGGCAAAGCGGACACATTACGGCGCAAGAGCCGTTGGCACTTAGGCGAGCTCCAGAAGGAGAGGCTGATTTTTCGCTATTTGTGGCCGACCGAGGGAACCAGGCAAAGCGGACACTTTACGGCGCAAGAGCCGTTGGCACTTAGAAATTTTTTGACAAAGTTGGCGCGAGCTCCAGAAGGAGAGGCTGGTTTTTCGCTATTTGTGGCCGACCGAGGGAACCAGGCAAAGCGGACACATTACGGCGCAAGAGCCGTTGGCACTTAGGCGAGCTCCAGAAGGAGAGGCTGATTTTTCGCCGTTTGTGGCCGACCGAGGGAACCAGGCAAAGCGGACACATTACGGCGCAAGAGCCGTTGGCACTTAGGCGAGCTCCAGAAGGAGAGGCTGATTTTTCGCCGTTTGTGGCCGACCGAGGGAACCAGGCAAAGCGGACACATTACGGCGCAAGAGCCGTTGGCACTTAGGCGAGCTCCAGAAGGAGAGGCTGGTTTTTCGCTATTTGTGGCCGACCGAGGGAACCAGGCAAAGCGGACACATTACGGCGCAAGAGCCGTTGGCACTTAGGCGAGCTCCAGAAGGAGAGGCTGGTTTTTCGCCGTTTGTGGCCGACCGAGGGAACCAGGCAAAGCGGACACATTACGGCGCAAGAGCCGTTGGCACTTAGGCGAGCTCCAGAAGGAGAGGCTGATTTTTCGCCGTTTGTGGCCGACCGAGGGAACCAGGCAAAGCGGACACATTACGGCGCAAGAGCCGTTGGCACTTAGGCGAGCTCCAGAAGGAGAGGCTGGTTTTTCGCTATTTGTGGCCGACCGAGGGAACCAGGCAAAGCGGACACATTACGGCGCAAGAGCCGTTGGCACTTAGGCGAGCTCCAGAAGGAGAGGCTGATTTTTCGCCGTTTGTGGCCGACCGAGGGAACCAGGCAAAGCGGACACATTACGGCGCAAGAGCCGTTGGCACTTAGGCGAGCTCCAGAAGGAGAGGCTGGTTTTTCGCTATTTGTGGCCGACCGAGGGAACCAGGCAAAGCGGACACATTACGGCGCAAGAGCCGTTGGCACTTAGGCGAGCTCCAGAAGGAGAGGCTGATTTTTCGCCGTTTGTGGCCGACCGAGGGAACCAGGCAAAGCGGACACATTACGGCGCAAGAGCCGTTGGCACTTAGGCGAGCTCCAGAAGGAGAGGCTGGTTTTTCGCTATTTGTGGCCGACCGAGGGAACCAGGCAAAGCGGACACATTACGGCGCAAGAGCCGTTGGCACTTAGGCGAGCTCCAGAAGGAGAGGCTGATTTTTCGCCGTTTGTGGCCGACCGAGGGAACCAGGCAAAGCGGACACATTACGGCGCAAGAGCCGTTGGCACTTAGGCGAGCTCCAGAAGGAGAGGCTGGTTTTTCGCTATTTGTGGCCGACCGAGGGAACCAGGCAAAGCGGACACATTACGGCGCAAGAGCCGTTGGCACTTAGGCGAGCTCCAGAAGGAGAGGCTGATTTTTCGCCGTTTGTGGCCGACCGAGGGAACCAGGCAAAGCGGACACATTACGGCGCAAGAGCCGTTGGCACTTAGGCGAGCTCCAGAAGGAGAGGCTGATTTTTCGCCGTTTGTGGCCGACCGAGGGAACCAGGCAAAGCGGACACATTACGGCGCAAGAGCCGTTGGCACTTAGGCGAGCTCCAGAAGGAGAGGCTGGTTTTTCGCTATTTGTGGCCGACCGAGGGAACCAGGCAAAGCGGACATATTACGGCGCAAGAGCCGTTGGCACTTAGGCGAGCTCCAGAAGGAGAGGCTGATTTTTCGCCGTTTGTGGCCGACCGAGGGAACCAGGCAAAGCGGACACATTACGGCGCAAGAGCCGTTGGCACTTAGGCGAGCTCCAGAAGGAGAGGCTGGTTTTTCGCTATTTGTGGCCGACCGAGGGAACCAGGCAAAGCGGACACATTACGGCGCAAGAGCCGTTGGCACTTAGGCGAGCTCCAGAAGGAGAGGCTGGTTTTTCGCTATTTGTGGCCGACCGAGGGAACCAGGCAAAGCGGACACATTACGGCGCAAGAGCCGTTGGCACTTAGAAAATATTCGCCAAAGTTGGCACGAGCTCCAGAAGGAGAGGCTGATTTTTCGCTATTTGTGGCCGACCGAGGGAACCAGGCAAAGCGGACACATTACGGCGCAAGAGCCGTTGGCACTTAGGCGAGCTCCAGAAGGAGAGGCTGGTTTTTCGCCGTTTGTGGCCGACCGAGGGAACCAGGCAAAGCGGACACATTACGGCGCAAGAGCCGTTGGCACTTAGGCGAGCTCCAGAAGGAGAGGCTGGTTTTTCGCTATTTGTGGCCGACCGAGGGAACCAGGCAAAGCGGACACATTACGGCGCAAGAGCCGTTGGCACTTAGGCGAGCTCCAGAAGGAGAGGCTGATTTTTCGCCGTTCGTGGCCGACCGAGGGAACCAGGCAAAGCGGACACATTACGGCGCAAGAGCCGTTGGCACTTAGAAAATATTCGCCAAAGTTGGCACGAGCTCCAGAATGAGAGGCTGATTTTTCGCCGTTTGTGGCCGACCGAGGGAACCAGGCAAAGCGGACACATTACGGCGCAAGAGCCGTTGGCACTTAGGCGAGCTCCAGAAGGAGAGGCTGATTTTTTCGCTATTTGTGGCCGACCGAGGGAACCAGGCAAAGCGGACACATTACGGCGCAAGAGCCGTTGGCACTTAGAAAATATTCGCCAAAGTTGGCACGAGCTCCAGAATGAGAGGCTGATTTTTCGCCGTTTGTGGCCGACCGAGGGAACCAGACAAAGCGGACACATTACGGCGCAAGAGCCGTTGGCACTTAGGCGAGCTCCAGAAGGAGAGGCTGATTTTTTCGCTATTTGTGGCCGACCGAGGGAACCAGGCAAAGCGGACACATTACGGCGCAAGAGCCGTTGGCACTTAGAAAATATTCGCCAAAGTTGGCACGAGCTCCAGAATGAGAGGCTGATTTTTCGCCGTTTGTGGCCGACCGAGGGAACCAGGCAAAGCGGACACATTACGGCGCAAGAGCCGTTGGCACTTAGGCGAGCTCCAGAAGGAGAGGCTGATTTTTTCGCTATTTGTGGCCGACCGAGGGAACCAGGCAAAGCGGACACATTACGGCGCAAGAGCCGTTGGCACTTAGAAAATATTCGCCAAAGTTGGCACGAGCTCCAGAATGAGAGGCTGATTTTTCGCCGTTTGTGGCCGACCGAGGGAACCAGACAAAGCGGACACATTACGGCGCAAGAGCCGTTGGCACTTAGGCGAGCTCCAGAAGGAGAGGCTGATTTTTCGCTATTTGTGGCCGACCGAGGGAACCAGGCAAAGCGGACACTTTACGGCGCAAGAGCCGTTGGCACTTAGAAAATATTCGCCAAAGTTGGCACGAGCTCCAGAAGGAGAGGCTGATTTTTCGCCGTTTGTGGCCGACCGAGGGAACCAGACAAAGCGGACACATTACGGCGCAAGAGCCGTTGGCACTTAGGCGAGCTCCAGAAGGAGAGGCTGATTTTTCGCTATTTGTGGCCGACCGAGGGAACCAGGCAAAGCGGACACTTTACGGCGCAAGAGCCGTTGGCACTTAGAAAATATTCTGAAATTCTCACCGACCTCCGTGGTGGAGAGGCCGAATTTTCGACATTCGTGGCCGACCGGGGAACCGTCGCCACTCGGACAACTTGTGCGGCAGCCCTCGGTGATTTTAGGACCGCTTTTTCACCCTCGCTGTCCGACCGGAGAACCGTCGTAGCTCGGACAGTTCGTGTGCCAGCATCCGCTGGCACTTAGAAAATTTTAAAAAAGAAAAAAATAGTCTTCTGCATATACGTTCTGACTATATTTTGCGATTAGGGGGTAAAGGTAATGAGTACAGTGACTAGGGGGACCAACTCATCGTACTCTGGCGCACCAACACGCCAAGGTTGGTACTGCACTTAGGCTGATTTTTGCGCTATTCGCGGCCGACCGGGGAACCAGCGCGGAGCGGACACATTACGGCGAATGAGCCGTTGGCACTTAGAAAATTTTTGAGCTTTTTTCGAACTTCCGTGAGGCTGATTTTGCGCTATTCGCGGCCGACCGGGGAACCAGCGCGGAGCGGACACATTACGGCGAATGAGCCGTTGGCACTTAGAAAATTTTTGAGCTTTTTTCGAACTTCCGTGAGGCTGATTTTGCGCTATTCGCGGCCGACCGGGGAACCAGCGCGGAGCGGACACATTACGGCGAATGAGCCGTTGGCACTTAGAAAATTTTTGAGCTTTTTTCGGACTTCCGTGTGGAGCTTTGGGGCCGTTCCGCCTAACTTTTTATGCCCGATTAGGCTTCCAGGGAGGCGGCTAAGCATTATTGACCAATCATGGAGCTTTTTTGGGACTTCCGTGTGGAGCTTTGGGGCCGTTCCGCCTAACTTTTTATGCCCGATTAGGCTTCCAGGGAGGCGGCTAAGCATTATTGACCAATCATGGAGCTTTTTTGGGACTTCCGTGTGGAGCTTTGGAGCCGTTCCGCCTAACTTTTTATGCCCGATTAGGCTTCCAGGGAGGCGGCTAAGCATTATTGACCAATCATGGAGCTTTTTTGGGACTTCCGTGTGGAGCTTTGGGGCCGTTCCGCCTAGCTTTTTATGCCCGATTAGGCTTCCAGGGAGGCGGCTAAGCATTATTGACCAATCATGGAGCTTTTTTGGGACTTCCGTGTGGAGCTTTGGGGCCGTTCCGCCTAACTTTTTATGCCCGATTAGGCTTCCAGGGAGGCGGCTAAGCATTATTGACCAATCATGGAGCTTTTTTGGGACTTCCGTGTGGAGCTTTGGGGCCGTTCCGCCTAGCTTTTTATGCCCGATTAGGCTTCCAGGGAGGCGGCTAAGCATTATTGACCAATCATGGAGCTTTTTTGGGACTTCCGTGTGGAGCTTTGGGGCCGTTCCGCCTAGCTTTTTATGCCCGATTAGGCTTCCAGGGAGGCGGCTAAGCATTATTGACCAATCATGGAGCTTTTTTGGGACTTCCGTGTGGAGCTTTGGGGCCGTTCCGCCTAGCTTTTTATGCCCGATTAGGCTTCCAGGGAGGCGGCTAAGCATTATTGACCAATCATGGAGCTTTTTTGGGACTTCCGTGTGGAGCTTTGGGGCCGTTCCGCCTAGCTTTTTATGCCCGATTAGGCTTCCAGGGAGGCGGCTAAGCATTATTGACCAATCATGGAGCTTTTTTGGGACTTCCGTGTGGAGCTTTGGGGCCGTTCCGCCTAGCTTTTTATGCCCGATTAGGCTTCCAGGGAGGCGGCTAAGCATTATTGACCAATCATGGAGCTTTTTTGGGACTTCCAGCCGGTGCTTTGGGGGCCTTCCCCCTCACTTTCTACGCCCGATTGGGCTTCCAGGGACGCGGCTAAGCATTTTTAACAGAAATGGAGCTTTTTGCGGAGCTCCAGCCGGTGCCACCGGCAGGCCGTGCACGCGGACGAGATGACCGAAAGAAGCTCCAGGAGAGCGGATGGACGCTTTTTAAGCACCGAGGCGGAGATCGCGGAGCTTTAATAGACTTCCAGCGGGCCCAAAGCGGCCAGGCAGACGGCGCAGCGCGACCTGGTACCTCGCACGGGACGCATCGCCCCCCCCGCGCACAGTTCCAGGGGGCCGGGATGACGTTTCAAAGCTGCCGCTGCAGCTGCGGCGGGGAGTGGCCTCCCTCCGGTGGACACGACGAGTAAATGACACCGGCCGCTGACGCAAACCCACGCCGGACAGGAGAGCTCAAAAGCCGGGTAACATTTCAAGGAAGACCCCCCCTGCGCAGACCTCCACTAGGCCGGGATGACTGTTCAGCTGTGGCGGGGAGTGGCCTCCCTCCGGTCGGCACGACGAGTAAATGACACCGGCCGCTGACGCAAACCCACGCCGGACAGGAGAGCTCAAAAGCCGGGTAACATTTCAAGGAAGACCCCCCCTGCGCAGACCTCCACTAGGCCGGGATGACTGTTCAGCTGCGGCGGGGAGTGGCCTCCCTCCGGTGGACACGACGAGTAAATGACACCGGCCGCTGACGCAAACCCACGCCGGACAGGAGAGCTCAAAAGCCGGGTAACATTTCAAGGAAGACCCCCCCTGCGCAGACCTCCACTAGGCCGGGATGACTGTTCAGCTGTGGCGGGGAGTGGCCTCCCTCCGGTCGGCACGACGAGTAAATGACACCGGCCGCTGACGCAAACCCACGCCGGACAGGAGAGCTCAAAAGCCGGGTAACATTTCAAGGAAGACCCCCCCTGCGCAGACCTCCACTAGGCCGGGATGACTGTTCAGCTGCGGCGGGGAGTGGCCTCCCTCCGGTCGGCACGACGAGTAAATGACACCGGCCGCTGACGCAAACCCACGCCGGACAGGAGAGCTCAAAAGCCGGGTAACATTTCAAGGAAGACCCCCCCTGCGCAGACCTCCACTAGGCCGGGATGACTGTTCAGCTGTGGCGGGGAGTGGCCTCCCTCCGGTCGGCACGACGAGTAAATGACACCGGCCGCTGACGCAAACCCACGCCGGACAGGAGAGCTCAAAAGCCGGGTAACATTTCAAGGAAGACCCCCCCTGCGCAGACCTCCACTAGGCCGGGATGACTGTTCAGCTGTGGCGGGGAGTGGCCTCCCTCCGGTCGGCACGACGAGTAAATGACACCGGCCGCTGACGCAAACCCACGCCGGACAGGAGAGCTCAAAAGCCGGGTAACATTTCAAGGAAGACCCCCCCTGCGCAGACCTCCACTAGGCCGGGATGACTGTTCAGCTGTGGCGGGGAGTGGCCTCCCTCCGGTCGGCACGACGAGTAAATGACACCGGCCGCTGACGCAAACCCACGCCGGACAGGAGAGCTCAAAAGCCGGGTAACATTTCAAGGAAGACCCCCCCTGCGCAGACCTCCACTAGGCCGGGATGACTGTTCAGCTGCGGCGGGGAGTGGCCTCCCTCCGGTCGGCACGACGAGTAAATGACACCGGCCGCTGACGCAAACCCACGCCGGACAGGAGAGCTCAAAAGCCGGGTAACATTTCAAGGAAGACCCCCCCTGCGCAGACCTCCACTAGGCCGGGATGACTGTTCAGCTGTGGCGGGGAGTGGCCTCCCTCCGGTCGGCACGACGAGTAAATGACACCGGCCGCTGACGCAAACCCACGCCGGACAGGAGAGCTCAAAAGCCGGGTAACATTTCAAGGAAGACCCCCCCTGCGCAGACCTCCACTAGGCCGGGATGACTGTTCAGCTGTGGCGGGGAGTGGCCTCCCTCCGGTCGGCACGACGAGTAAATGACACCGGCCGCTGACGCAAACCCACGCCGGACAGGAGAGCTCAAAAGCCGGGTAACATTTCAAGGAAGACCCCCCCTGCGCAGACCTCCACTAGGCCGGGATGACTGTTCAGCTGTGGCGGGGAGTGGCCTCCCTCCGGTCGGCACGACGAGTAAATGACACCGGCCGCTGACGCAAACCCACGCCGGACAGGAGAGCTCAAAAGCCGGGTAACATTTCAAGGAAGACCCCCCCTGCGCAGACCTCCACTAGGCCGGGATGACTGTTCAGCTGCTGGCGGGGAGTGGCCTCCCTCCGGTCGGCACGACGAGTAAATGACACCGGCCGCTGACGCAAACCCACGCCGGACAGGAGAGCTCAAAAGCCGGGTAACATTTCAAGGAAGACCCCCCCTGCGCAGACCTCCACTAGGCCGGGATGACTGTTCAGCTGTGGCGGGGAGTGGCCTCCCTCCGGTCGGCACGACGAGTAAATGACACCGGCCGCTGACGCAAACCCACGCCGGACAGGAGAGCTCAAAAGCCGGGTAACATTTCAAGGAAGACCCCCCCTGCGCAGACCTCCACTAGGCCGGGATGACTGTTCAGCTGCGGCGGGGAGTGGCCTCCCTCCGGTCGGCACGACGAGTAAATGACACCGGCCGCTGACGCAAACCCACGCCGGACAGGAGAGCTCAAAAGCCGGGTAACATTTCAAGGAAGACCCCCCCTGCGCAGACCTCCACTAGGCCGGGATGACTGTTCAGCTGTGGCGGGGAGTGGCCTCCCTCCGGTCGGCACGACGAGTAAATGACACCGGCCGCTGACGCAAACCCACGCCGGACAGGAGAGCTCAAAAGCCGGGTAACATTTCAAGGAAGACCCCCCCTGCGCAGACCTCCACTAGGCCGGGATGACTGTTCAGCTGCGGCGGGGAGTGGCCTCCCTCCGGTCGGCACGACGAGTAAAGCTATTTAGGAAAATCTGAGATAAATATCACTTGCATAATAATTTGGAACACGGTCCCGTGTTCCAAATTATTATGCAAAATGTATTTAGACACCAGCAATCGCACTTAGATTTGTTTCTTTTTTCTTTCTTTTAGCTTCCATAATGTTACCGGGCGCTGACGCAAACCCACGCCCGGCAGAGAGAGCTCAAAAGCCGGGTAACATTTCAAGGAAGACCCCCCCTGCGCAGACCTCCACTAGGCCGGGATGACTGTTCAGCTGCGGCGGGGAGTGGCCTCCCTCCGGTCGGCACGACGAGTAAATGACACCGGCCGCTGACGCAAACCCACGCCGGACAGGAGAGCTCAAAAGCCGGGTAACATTTCAAGGAAGACCCCCCCTGCGCAGACCTCCACTAGGCCGGGATGACTTTTCAAAGCTGCCTCTGCAGCTGCGGCGGGGAGTTGCCTCCCTCCGGTGGACACGACGAGTAAATACACCAGCACTTGCTCTTAGATTTGTTTCTTTTTTCTTTCTTTTAGCTTCCATAATGTTACCGGGCGCTGACGCAAACCCACGCCGGACAGGAGAGCTCAAAAGCCGGGTAACATTTCAAGGAAGACCCCCCCTGCGCAGACCTCCACTAGGCCGGGATGACTGTTCAGCTGCGGCGGGGAGTGGCCTCCCTCCGGTCGGCACGACGAGTAAAGCTATTTAGGAAAATCTGAGATAAATATCACTTGCATAATAATTTGGAACACGGTCCCGTGTTCCAAATTATTATGCAAAATGTATTTAGACACCAGCAATCGCACTTAGATTTGTTTCTTTTTTCTTTCTTTTAGCTTCCATAATGTTACCGGGCGCTGACGCAAACCCACGCCCGGCAGGAGAGCTCAAAAGCCGGGTAACATTTCAAGGAAGACCCCCCCTGCGCAGACCTCCACTAGGCCGGGATGACTGTTCAGCTGCGGCGGGGAGTGGCCTCCCTCCGGTCGGCACGACGAGTAAATGACACCGGCCGCTGACGCAAACCCACGCCGGACAGGAGAGCTCAAAAGCCGGGTAACATTTCAAGGAAGACCCCCCCTGCGCAGACCTCCACTAGGCCGGGATGACTTTTCAAAGCTGCCTCTGCAGCTGCGGCGGGGAGTTGCCTCCCTCCGGTGGACACGACGAGTAAATACACCAGCACTTGCTCTTAGATTTGTTTCTTTTTTCTTTCTTTTAGCTTCCATAATGTTACCGGGCGCTGACGCAAACCCACGCCGGACAGGAGAGCTCAAAAGCCGGGTAACATTTCAAGGAAGACCCCCCCTGCGCAGACCTCCACTAGGCCGGGATGACTGTTCAGCTGCGGCGGGGAGTGGCCTCCCTCCGGTCGGCACGACGAGTAAAGCTATTTAGGAAAATCTGAGATAAATATCACTTGCATAATAATTTGGAACACGGTCCCGTGTTCCAAATTATTATGCAAAATGTATTTAGACACCAGCAATCGCACTTAGATTTGTTTCTTTTTTCTTTCTTTTAGCTTCCATAATGTTACCGGGCGCTGACGCAAACCCACGCCCGGCAGGAGAGCTCAAAAGCCGGGTAACATTTCAAGGAAGCTATTTAGGAAAATCTGAGATAAATATCCTTTGCATAATAATTTGGAACACGGTCCCGTGTTCCAAATTATTATGCAAAATGTATTTAAGTGTCATAAAGATTACATTTTTTGTTTTTCAAGTACTGAAATCACCCTCAGTCATGGTACAGTCCATGGTAGTCTGCCAGGTGAGCGCAATTGTAGTAATTAACAAGTCTATTTAAGTTCCGCGTTTTTAAGCGTTCGGCCATTTCGTTCAACCATGGGGAGGAAAAAGGATCTCTCTGCTGTCGAGAAGCGTGAAATCGTTCGATGCCTTGGACAAGGTATGCAGACATTCGATATTGCACGAAAGCTTAAGCGCGACCATCGAACTTTGAAGAAATTCGTCGCTGATTCGGAGCAAACGCGCGTTCGTGCAGACAAAGGCACGACAAGGAAGGTTTCTGCAAGACAAACAAATCGAATCAAGAGGGCGGCTGCAAGCATGCCACTAAAGACGAGCAAACAAATATTCGACGCTGCTGGTGCCAGTGAAGTCCCACGAACGACGAGGTGCAGGATCCTCCAGAGGCTTGCAGTTGTGCGGAAACCCTCCATTCGGCCACCCCTGAACAACGCGAACAAGCAGAAACGGCTGCAGTGGGCCCAGACTTACATGAAGACAAATTTTCAGACAGTCCTGTTCACCGACGAGTGCCGTGCCACCTTGGATGGGCCAGGTAGGGTTTTTTAAGTTTTTCCTTGCACTTTTGAGAGCTCAGGGGATGCTTTGAGAATAATTGTCAATTTCTGTCTATGTGAAGCCCTTTGAGACTGCTTGTGATTTAGGGCTATACAAATAAACTTGATTTGACTTGACTTTACAGATGGATGGAGTCGTGGATGGTTGGTGGACGGCCACGATAGCCCAACAAGGCTGCGGCGTCAGCAGGGAGGTGGCGGAGTGATGTTTTGGGCTGGAATCATGGGGAGAGAGCTGCTTGGCCCCTTTAGGGTCCCTGAAGGCGTCAAAATTACGTCTGTTAACTACGTGGAATTTCTGACTCAACACTTCTGTCCATGGTACAACAGGAAGAACCGTGCTTTCCGTCAAAAGATCATCTTCATGCATGACAATGCACCGTCTCATGCTGCAAGAAATACGTCAACGTCTTTGGCATCTATGGGAATAAAGGGAGAGAAACTGATGGTGTGGCCCCCATGCTCCCCTGACCTCAATCCTATTGAAAACTTGTGGAGCATCGTCAAGCAGAAAATCTACGAAGGTGGGAGGCAGTTCAATTCCAAAGAGCAGCTCTGGCAGGCTATTCTTAGATCCTGCCAAGAAATTCAACCAGAAACTGTACAAAAACTCACAAGTTCAGTGGATGGAAGAATCGTGAAGCTGCTGTTGAACAAAGGGTCCTATGTTAAAATGTAACTTTGTTTTTTATTGAAATAAAGGGTCCTATGTTAAAATGTAACTTGTTTGTCTTTTCTTTGAAATAGCTTTTGATTTCAGTAAATATGACCTCCTAATGCTGTAAATTCTTAAGATGGGCATTTCAGTTCATAAAAACCTATAAAATGTTATAAAACTCTGTTGTGCGTAATAATGTGGAACAGTGCATTTTAAGTTTTTTATTTTTTAAAAATTCTGTGATCATTCGGAGGTTTGTTCAATAAAATTAGAATTCATCAAAATAATGGTTGATGACTTGAAAATTATGCTGACTCATCATTTGCATCGACTATTTAGGAAAATCTGAGATAAATGTCACTTGCATAATAATTTGGAACACGGTGTAAGTGCGATTGCTGGTGTATTTACTCGTCGTGTCCACCGGAGGACGGCAAATCCCCGCCGCAGCTGCAGCGGCAGCGCTTAAATGTCTTCCCGGCCGCCTGGAACTCTGCACGGGGCGTGTTTCGTCCCGCGCAGCGGTACCAGATCGCGCTGCGCCGTCAGCCGAGCCGCGCGCGGTCCGCTGGAAGTCTACACTGTGTTCCAAATTATTATGCAAATTGTATTTATGTGTCATAAAGATTACATTTTTTGTTTTTCAATTAAACTCATGGATGGTATTACGTGTCAGGGCTCTTTGGATCACTGAGATCAATCTCAGACACCGGGGATCATTACCGGCCAGTTGAGCCCAAATTAAGGAAAAACTACTTAAGAATGGTGTTCCACATTATTAAGCAGATAATTTGAAGTTCGCTTTGAGCAGTGGCGGACGCCAACCCACGACCGGTGGGAGAGCTCGGAGGGCGGATGGGCTTTCAAGGAAGCCCCCCAGGCCGGTCCCACTCGCACTTAGAATTTTTTTTTTTTTTGGCTTCCATAATGTACCGGGCGCGGACGCGAAACCCACGCCGGGCAGGAGAGCTCGAAAGGCGGCTAAGCATTCAAGGAAGCACCGTCTGGAGCTTCAGAGCCGTTCCGCCTGACTTTTAACGTAGAGTACCGGGCGCAAACCACTAACTCAAGCCCGGCATGGCAGCTCGAAAGGCGGCTAAGCATTCAAGGAAGCACCGTCTGGAGCTTCAGAGCCGTTCCGCCTGACTTTTAACGTAGAGTACCGGGCGCAAACCACTAACTCAAGCCCGGCATGGCAGCTCGAAAGGCGGCTAAGCATTCAAGGAAGCACCGTCTGGAGCTTCAGAGCCGTTCGCCTGACTTTTAACGTAGAGTACCGGCGCAAAACCACTAACTCAAGCCCGCATGGCAGCTCGAAAGGCGGCTAAGCATTCAAGGAAGCACCGTCTGGAGCTTCAGAGCCGTTCCGCCTGACTTTTAAACGTAGAGTACGGGCGCAAACCACTAACTCAGCCCGGCATGGCAGCTCGAAAGGCGGCTAAGCATTCAAGGAAGCACCGTCTGAGCTTCAGAGCCGTTCCGCCTGACTTTTAAACGTAGAGTACCGGGCGCAAACCATAACTCAAGCCCGCATGGCAGCTCGAAAGGCGGCTAAGCATTCAAGGAAGCACCGTCTGGAGCTTCAGAGCCGTTCCGCCTGACTTTTAACGTAGAGTACCGGGCGCAAACCACTAACTCAAGCCCGGCATGGCAGCTCGAAAGGCGGCTAAGCATTCAAGGAAGCACCGTCTGGAGCTTCAAGAGCCGTTCCGCCTGACTTTTAACGTAGAGTACCGGGCGCAAACCACTAACTCAAGCCCGGCATGGCCAGCTCGAAAGGCGGGCTCAAGCATTCAAGGAAGCACCGTCTGGAGCTTCAGAGCCGTTCCGCCTGACTTTTAACGTAGAGTACCGGGCGCAAACCACTAACTCAAGCCCGGCATGGCAGCTCGAAAGGCGGCTAAGCATTCAAGGAAGCACCGTCTGGAGCTTCAGAGCCGTTCCGCTGACTTTTTAACGTAGAGTACCGGGCGCAAACCACTAACTCAAGCCCGGCATGGCAGCTCGAAAGGCGGCTAAGCATTCAAGGAAGCGACGCCGGCCGGTCCGCGGGCCAAATAGGGGTCCAGTAAAGTACCGGGGCAGCAAACCACTAACTCAAGCCCGGCATGGCAGCTCGAAAGCGGCTAAGCATTCAAGGAAGCGACGCCGGCCGGTCCGCGGGCCAAATAGGGTCCAGTAAAGTACCGGGCGCGGCCACTAACGCCTTGTGGCGGTCGCCTTGTGGCGGTCGGGGGGGTGGGCGGTCGGGGCTGGCGCTTGGGGCCGTGTGGCGGTCGCCTTGTGGCGGTCGCCTTGTGGCGGTCGGGGGGGTGGCGGTCGGGGCTGGCGCTTGGGGCCAGTGGCGGTCGACTTGTGGCGGTCGCCTTGTGGCGGTCGCCTTGTGGCGGTCGCCTTGTGGCGGTCGCCTTGTGGCGGTCGGGGGGTGGCGGTCGGGGCTGGCGCTTGGGGCCAGTGGCGGTCGCCTTGTGGCGGTCGCCTTGTGGCGGTCGCCCTTGTGGCGGTCGCCTTGTGGCGGTCGCCTTGTGGCGGTCGGGGGGTGGCGGTCGGGGCTGGCGCTTGGGGCCGGTGGGCGGTTCGCCTTGTGGCGGTCGCCTTGTGGCGGTCGGGGGGGTGGCGGTCGGGGCTGGCGCTTGGGGCCGGGTGGCGGTCGCCTTGTGGCGGTCGCCTTGTGGCGGTCGCCTTGTGGCGGTCGGGGGGTGGCGGTCGGGGCTGGCGCTTGGGGCCAGTGGCGGTCGCCTTGTGGCGGTCGCCTTGTGGCGGTCGCCTTGTGGCGGTCGCCTTGTGGCGGTCGCCTTGTGGCGGTCGGGGGGTGGCGGGTCGGGGGCTGGCGCTTGGGGCCAGTGGCGGTCGCCTTGTGGCGGTCGCCTTGTGGCGGTCGCCTTGTGGCGGTCGCCTTGTGGCGGTCGCCTTGTGGCGGTCGGGGGGGTGGCGGTCGGGGGGGTGGCGGTCGGGGCTGGCGCTTGGGGCCGGTGGCGGTCGCCTTGTGGCGGTCGCCTTGTGGCGGTCGGGGGGGTGGCGGTCGGGGCTGGCGCTTGGGGCCGGTGGCGGTCGCCTTGTGGCGGTCGCCTTGTGGCGGTCGCCTTGTGGCGGTCGGGGGGTGGCGGTCGGGGCTGGCGCTTGGGGCCAGTGGCGGTCGCCTTGTGGCGGTCGCCTTGTGGCGGTCGCCTTGTGGCGGTCGCCTTGTGGCGGTCGCCTTGTGGCGGTCGGGGGGGTGGCGGTCGGGGGCTGGCGCTTGGGGCCAGTGGCGGTCGCCTTGTGGCGGTCGCCTTGTGGCGGTCGCCTTGTGGCGGTCGCCTT
Organism: Syngnathus typhle; assembly: GCF_033458585.1. Classification (NCBI taxonomy): domain Eukaryota; kingdom Metazoa; phylum Chordata; class Actinopteri; order Syngnathiformes; family Syngnathidae; genus Syngnathus; species Syngnathus typhle. The sequence goes on along the minus strand of NW_026872293.1, from coordinate 13,213 downwards.
GTGGCGGTCGCCTTGTGGCGGTCGGGGGGTGGCGGTCGGGGCTGGCGCTTGGGGCCGGTGGCGGTTCGCCTTGTGGCGGTCGCCTTGTGGCGGTCGCCTTGTGGCGGTCGCCTTGTGGCGGTCGGGGGGTGGCGTCGGGGCTGGCGCTTGGGGCCGGGTGGCGGTCGCCTTGTGGCGGTCGCCTTGTGGCGGTCGCCTTGTGGCGGTCGGCGGGGTGGCGGTCGGGGCTGCGCTTGGGGCTGGCGTCCGCCAATAGTGGTTTAATTTCGGGAGGAAGATTGATTTTCGTCCCAAGCCCGCCGCTGGAGAAAATTTTAGGTACCAGGAGTGGATTTTTTTTGTCCACTCAGGAGGGGGACGTTGGCTGGTTTGGTGTCCGGGGAAAGTGCTCTTTTCTCGGCCAGGAGAAAGATTAGACTCCCAGCCCGCCGCTGGAGAAAATTCTAGGTACCAGGAGTGGATTTTTTTGTCCACTCAGGAGGGGGACGTGCTTTGTTGTCCGGGGGAAAGTGCTCTTTTCTCGGCCAGGAGAAAGATTAGACTCCCAGCCCGCCGCTGGAGAAAATCTTAGGTACCAGGAGTGGATTTTTTTTGTCCACTCAGGAGGGGGACGTGCTTTGTTGTCCGGGGAGAGTGCTCTTTTCTCGGCAGGAGAAAGATTAGACTCCCAGCCCGCCGCTGGAGAAAATTCTAGGTACCAGGAGTGGATTTTT
>NW_026872292.1:17500-34316 GCF_033458585.1 Syngnathus typhle | reverse complement strand
GCCCGGCCTATGTTTAGTGAGGCGACCGGTCCTCCGTGGAGAGCGACCCGCAAGTGGGGAGGAACCGTCCACCCAACGCCGGCGCGAGCCGGGGCCGGTGGGGGCCCTACCAAGGCGGGTCTCATTGCCTGTCGGTCAGTTCGGGAGAAGGTGGGGGTACTCGGAGGCCCGCCGGGAGCAGACGGGGGTCCGGAAGGTGAGGGGGTGAAGGACGGCGGTCGGGAGCAGACGGCCGTCCCCGGGAGGGGGTGTTCGTTCACGTGCGGACGCCGGGAGCAGGCGGCCGTCACGCAATTCTGCCAACCGTTCCCACCGGCCTGTGTTTAAGGAGGCGGCCGGTCCTCCACGAGAAGAATTCTGCCAAACGTTCCACCGGCCTGTGTTTAAGGAGGCGGCCGGTCCTCCCCGTCGTTCCGCCGGCTTGTGTTTAAGGAGGCGGCCGGTCCTCCACGAGAAGAATTCTGCCAAACGTTCCACCGGCCTGTGTTTAAGGAGGCGGCCGGTCCTCCCCGTCGTTCCGCCGGCTTGTGTTTAAGGAGGCGGCCGGTCCTCCACTATTCCTTCCTTGGATGGAAAGCATGTAGCACTTTGAAAATTTTCGAGCACTGTGACACTTTGAAAATTTTCGAGAGTTTTTGTACTTAGAAAATTTTTCGCTCTTGCACTTCCAGAGTGCTTTGCGGTAGCTCCTAGGTTCGCTGTCCGAGCATGTGAACACTTTTTGGGGGGGAACACATCGCTAGAGACACCAGCCGCCTGGTTCTCGGGGCCAAAACTTGTGTTCCCCACACTCGTTCTGACTATATTTTGCGATTTGGGGGTAAAGGTAATGAGTACAGTGACTAGGGGGACCAACTCATCGTACTCTGGCGCACCAACAGACCAAAGCTGGTACTGCACTTACCCCTGGTACCCCAACGCCTGGTACCTGACGGGCGAGAGGCTGATTTTTCGCTATTTGCGGCCGACCGAGGGAACCAGGCAAAGCGGACACTTTACGGCGCAAGAGCCGTTGGCACTTAGAAAATATTCGCCAAAGTTGGCGCGAGCTCCAGAAGGAGAGGCTGATTTTTCGCTATTTGTGGCCGACCGAGGGAACCAGGCAAAGCGGACACATTACGGCGCAAGAGCCGTTGGCACTTAGAAATTTTTTGACAAAGTTGGCGCGAGCTCCAGAAGGAGAGGCTGATTTTTCGCTATTTGTGGCCGACCGAGGGAACCAGGCAAAGCGGACACTTTACGGCGCAAGAGCCGTTGGCACTTAGAAAATATTCGCCAAAGTTGGCACGAGCTCCAGAAGGAGAGGCTGATTTTTCGCTATTTGTGGCCGACCGAGGGAACCAGACAAAGCGGACACATTACGGCGCAAGAGCCGTTGGCACTTAGAAAATATTCGCCAAAGTTGGCACGAGCTCCAGAAGGAGAGGCTGATTTTTCGCTATTTGTGGCCGACCGAGGGAACCAGACAAAGCGGACACATTACGGCGCAAGAGCCGTTGGCACTTGCGCGAGCTCCAGAAGGAGAGGCTGATTTTTCGCTATTTGTGGCCGACCGAGGGAACCAGACAAAGCGGACACTTTACGGCGCAAGAGCCGTTGGCACTTAGAAAATATTCGCCAAAGTTGGCGCGAGCTCCAGAAGGAGAGGCTGGTTTTTCGCTATTTGTGGCCGACCGAGGGAACCAGGCAAAGCGGACACATTACGGCGCAAGAGCCGTTGGCACTTAGGCGAGCTCCAGAAGGAGAGGCTGATTTTTCGCTATTTGTGGCCGACCGAGGGAACCAGGCAAAGCGGACACATTACGGCGCAAGAGCCGTTGGCACTTAGGCGAGCTCCAGAAGGAGAGGCTGATTTTTCGCCGTTTGTGGCCGACCGAGGGAACCAGGCAAAGCGGACACATTACGGCGCAAGAGCCGTTGGCACTTAGGCGAGCTCCAGAAGGAGAGGCTGATTTTTCGCCGTTTGTGGCCGACCGAGGGAACCAGGCAAAGCGGACACATTACGGCGCAAGAGCCGTTGGCACTTGCGCGAGCTCCAGAAGGAGAGGCTGATTTTTCGCTATTTGTGGCCGACCGAGGGAACCAGGCAAAGCGGACACATTACGGCGCAAGAGCCGTTGGCACTTAGGCGAGCTCCAGAAGGAGAGGCTGATTTTTCGCCGTTTGTGGCCGACCGAGGGAACCAGGCAAAGCGGACACATTACGGCGCAAGAGCCGTTGGCACTTAGGCGAGCTCCAGAAGGAGAGGCTGGTTTTTCGCTATTTGTGGCCGACCGAGGGAACCAGGCAAAGCGGACACATTACGGCGCAAGAGCCGTTGGCACTTAGAAAATATTCGCCAAAGTTGGCGCGAGCTCCAGAAGGAGAGGCTGATTTTTCGCTATTTGTGGCCGACCGAGGGAACCAGGCAAAGCGGACACATTACGGCGCAAGAGCCGTTGGCACTTAGAAATTTTTTGACAAAGTTGGCGCGAGCTCCAGAAGGAGAGGCTGATTTTTCGCTATTTGTGGCCGACCGAGGGAACCAGGCAAAGCGGACACTTTACGGCGCAAGAGCCGTTGGCACTTAGAAAATATTCGCCAAAGTTGGCACGAGCTCCAGAAGGAGAGGCTGATTTTTCGCTATTTGTGGCCGACCGAGGGAACCAGACAAAGCGGACACATTACGGCGCAAGAGCCGTTGGCACTTAGAAAATATTCGCCAAAGTTGGCACGAGCTCCAGAAGGAGAGGCTGATTTTTCGCTATTTGTGGCCGACCGAGGGAACCAGACAAAGCGGACACATTACGGCGCAAGAGCCGTTGGCACTTGCGCGAGCTCCAGAAGGAGAGGCTGATTTTTCGCTATTTGTGGCCGACCGAGGGAACCAGACAAAGCGGACACTTTACGGCGCAAGAGCCGTTGGCACTTAGAAAATATTCGCCAAAGTTGGCGCGAGCTCCAGAAGGAGAGGCTGGTTTTTCGCTATTTGTGGCCGACCGAGGGAACCAGGCAAAGCGGACACATTACGGCGCAAGAGCCGTTGGCACTTAGGCGAGCTCCAGAAGGAGAGGCTGATTTTTCGCTATTTGTGGCCGACCGAGGGAACCAGGCAAAGCGGACACATTACGGCGCAAGAGCCGTTGGCACTTAGGCGAGCTCCAGAAGGAGAGGCTGATTTTTCGCCGTTTGTGGCCGACCGAGGGAACCAGGCAAAGCGGACACATTACGGCGCAAGAGCCGTTGGCACTTGCGCGAGCTCCAGAAGGAGAGGCTGATTTTTCGCTATTTGTGGCCGACCGAGGGAACCAGGCAAAGCGGACACATTACGGCGCAAGAGCCGTTGGCACTTAGGCGAGCTCCAGAAGGAGAGGCTGATTTTTCGCCGTTTGTGGCCGACCGAGGGAACCAGGCAAAGCGGACACATTACGGCGCAAGAGCCGTTGGCACTTAGGCGAGCTCCAGAAGGAGAGGCTGGTTTTTCGCTATTTGTGGCCGACCGAGGGAACCAGGCAAAGCGGACACATTACGGCGCAAGAGCCGTTGGCACTTAGAAAATATTCGCCAAAGTTGGCACGAGCTCCAGAAGGAGAGGCTGATTTTTCGCTATTTGTGGCCGACCGAGGGAACCAGGCAAAGCGGACACATTACGGCGCAAGAGCCGTTGGCACTTAGGCGAGCTCCAGAAGGAGAGGCTGATTTTTCGCCGTTCGTGGCCGACCGAGGGAACCAGGCAAAGCGGACACATTACGGCGCAAGAGCCGTTGGCACTTGCGCGAGCTCCAGAAGGAGAGGCTGATTTTTCGCTATTTGTGGCCGACCGAGGGAACCAGGCAAAGCGGACACATTACGGCGCAAGAGCCGTTGGCACTTAGAAATTTTTTGACAAAGTTGGCGCGAGCTCCAGATATCCTTGTGGTGGCCGACGAGGGAACCAGGCAAAGCGGACACTTTACGGCGCAAGAGCGTAGGCACTTAGAAAATATTCGCCAAAGTTGGCACGAGCTCCAGAAGGGAGGCTGATTTTTCGCTATTTGTGGCCGACCGAGGGACCCACCAGACAAAGCGGACACATTACCGGCGCAAGAGCCGTTGGGCACTTAGAAAATATTCGCCAAGTTGCAACGAGCTCAGAAGGAGAGGCCTGATTTTTCGCTATTTGTGCCGACCGCAGTGGGAACCAGACAAGCGGACACATTACGTGCCAAGAGCGTTGGCACCTTGGCGAGCTCCCCCCCCCCAGAAGGAGAGGCTGATTTTCGCTATTTGTGGCCGACCGAGGGAACCAGACAAAGCGGACACTTTACGGCGCAAGAGCCGTGGCACTTAGAAAATATTCGCCAAAGTTGCGCGAGCTCCAGAAGGAGAGGCTGGTTTTTCGCTATTTGTGGCCGACCGAGGAACCAGGCAAAGCGACACATTACGGCGCAAGAGCCGTTGGCACTTTCAGGGCGAGCTCCAGAAGGAGAGGCTGATTTTTTCGCTATTTGTGGCCGACCGAGGGAACCAGAAAAGCGGACACATTACGGCGCAAGAGCCGTTGGCACTTAGGCGAGCTCCAGAAGGAGAGGCTGATTTTTCGCGTTTTGTGGCCGACCGAGGGAACAGGCAAAGCGGACACATTACGGCGCAAGAGCCGTTGGCCACTTGCGCGAGCTCCAGAAGGAGAGGCTGATTTTTCGCTATTTGTGGCCGACCGAGGGAACCAGGCAAAGCGGACACATTACGGCGCAAGAGCCTGTTGGCACTTAGGCGAGCTCCAGAAGGAGAGGCTGATTTTTCGCGTTTGTGGTCCGACCGAGGGAACCAGGCAAAAGCGGACACATTACGGCGCAGAGCCGTTGGCACTTAGGCGAGCTCCAGAAGGAGAGGCTGTTTTTCGCTATTTGTGGCCCGACCGAGGGAACCAGGCAAAGCGGACACATTACGCGCAAGAGCCGTTGGCACTTCAGAAAATATTTCGCCAAGTTGGCACGAGCTCCAGAAGGAGAGGCTGATTTTTCGCTATTTGTGGCGACCGAGGGAACCAGGCAAAGCGGCAACATAACGGCGCAAGAGCCGTTGGCACTTAGGCGAGCTCCAGAAGGAGAGGCTGATTTTTCCGCCGTTCGTGGCCCGACCGAGGGAACAGGCAAAGCGGACACATTACGGCGCAAGAGCCGTTGGCACTTGCGCGAGCTCCAGAAGGAGAGCGTGATTTTTCGCTATTTGTGGCTCGACCGAGGGAACCAGACAAAGCGGACACTTTACGGCGCAAGAGCCGTTGGCACTTAAAAATATTCGCCAAAGTTGGCGCGAGCTCCAGAAGGAGAGGCTGGTTTTTCGCTATTTGTGGCCGACCGAGGGAACCAGCAAAGCGGTCACATTACGGCGCAAGAGCCGTCAGGCTTAGGCGAGCTCCCAGAAGGAGAGGCTGATTTTTCGCCGTTTGTGGCCGACCGAGGGAACCAGGCAAAGCGGACACATTACGGCGCAAGAGCCGTTGGCACTTAGGCGAGCTCCAGAGGAGAGGCTGATTTTTCGCCATTCGTGCCGACCGAAGGGAACCAGACAAAGCGGACCCACATTACGCGCAAGAGCGTTGGCACTTAGAAAATATTTGCCAAAGTTGGTGCGAGCTCCAGAAGGAGAGGCTGATTTTTCGCCATTCGTGGCCGACGCGGGAAACCCAGACAAAGCGGACACATTACGGCGCAAGAGCCGTTGGCACTTAGAAAATATTCGCCAAAGTTGGCGCGAGCTCCAGAAGGAGAGGCTGATTTTCGCCGTTCGTGGCCGACCGAGGGAACCAGGCAAAGCGGACACATACGGCGCAAGAGCCGTTGGCACTTAGAAATATTCGCCAAAGTTGGCGCAGAGTCAGAAGGAGAGGGCTGATTTTCGCCGTTCGTGGCCGACCGAGGGAACCAGGCAAAGCGGACACATTACGGCGCAAGAGCCGGTTGGCACTTAGAAAATATTCGCCCAAAGGTGGCGCGAGCTCCCAGAGGAGAGGCTGATTTTCGCCGTTCGTGCCGACCGAAGGAACAGGCAAAGCGGGACACATTTACGGCGCAAGAGCCGCTCTGGCACTTAGAAAATATTCGCCAAAGTTGGCGCGAGCTCCAGAAGGAAGGGCTGATTTTTCGCCATTCGTGGCCGACCGAGGGAACCAGACAAAGCGGACGCTTGTGCGGCAGCCCACGCTGGCACTTAGAAAATATTCTGAAATTCTCACCGACTTCCGTGGTGGAGAGGCCCGAATTTTTGCGATTCGGGTCCGAAAGGAGAACCGTCGCAATTCGGACAGCTTGTGCGGCAGCCCACGCTGCACTTAGAAAATATTCTGAAATTCTCACCGACCTCCGTGGTGGAGAGGCCGAATTTTCGACATTCGGATCCGACCGGGGGAACCGTCGCCACCTCGGACAAGTTGTGCGGCAGCCCGCCTGGCACTTAGAAAATATTCTGAAATTCTCACCGACCTCCGTGGTGGAGAGGCCGAATTTTCGACATTCGGATCGACCGGGGAACCGTCGCCACTCGGACAAGTTGTGCGGCAGCCCACGCTCGCACTTAGAAAAATATTCTGAAATTCTCACCGACCTCCGTGGTGGAGAGGCCGAATTTTCGACATTCGTGGCCGACCGGGGAACCGTCGCCACTCGGACAACTTGTGCGGCAGCCCTCGGTGATTTTAGGACCGCTTTTTCACCCTCGCTGTCCGACCGGAGAACCGTCGTAGCTCGGACAGTTTCGTGTGCCAGCATCCGCTGGCACTTAGAAAATTTTAAAAAAGAAAAAAATAGTCTTCTGCATATACGTTCTGACTATATTTTGCGATTAGGGGGGTAAAGGTAATGAGTACAGTGACTAGGGGGGACCAACTCATCGTACTCTGGCGCACCAACACGCCAAGGTTGGTACTGCACTTAGGCTGATTTTGCGCTATTCGCGGCCGACCGGGGAACCAGCGCGAGCGGACACATTACGGCGAATGAGCCGTGGCACTTAGAAAATTTTTGAGCTTTTTTCGAACTTCCGTGAGGCTGATTTTGCGCTATTCGCGGGTCGACCGGGGAACCAGCGCGGAGCGGAAACATTACGGCGAATGAGCCGTTGGCACTTAGAAATTTTGAGCTTTTTCGAACTTCCGTGAGGCTGATTTTGTGCGCTATTCGCGCGACCGGGGAACCAGCGCGGAAGCGGACACAATTACGGCGAATGAGCCGTTGGCACTTAGAAAATTTTTGAGCTTTTTTCGGACTTCCGGTGTGAGCTTTGGGGCCGTTCGCCTAACTTTTTTATGCCCGATTAGCGTTCCAGGGAGGCGGCTAAGCATTATTGACCAATCATGGAGCTTTTTTGGGACTTCCGTGTGGAGCTTTGGGGCCGTTCGCCTAACTTTTTATGCCCGATTAGGCTTCCAGGGAGGCGGGCTAAGCATTATTGACCAATCATGGAGCTTTTTTGGGACTTCCGTGTGGAGCTTTGGAGCCGTTCCGCCTAACTTTTTATGCCCGATTAGGCTTCCAGGGAGGCGGCTTAAGCATTATTGACCAATCATGGAGCTTTTTTGGGACTTCCGTGTGGAGCTTTGGGCCGTTCCGCCTAGCTTTTATGCCCGATTAGGCTTCCAGGGAGGCGGCTAAGCATTATTGACCAATCATGGAGCTTTTTTGGGACTCCGTTGTGGAGCTTTGGGGCCGTTCCGCCTAGCTTTTTATGCCCGATTAGGCTTCCAGGGAGGCGGCTAAGCATTATTGACCAATCATGGAGCTTTTTTGGGACTTCCGTGTGGAGCTTTGGGGCCGTTCCGCCTAACTTTTTATGCCCGATTAGCTTCCAGGGAGGCGGCTAAGCATTATTGACCAATCATGGAGCTTTTTGGGACTTCCGTGTGGAGCTTTGGGGCGTTCCGCCTAGCTTTTTTATGCCCGGATTAGGCTCCAGGGAGGCGGCTAAGCATTATTGACCAATCATGGAGCTTTTTTGGACTTCCGTGTGGAGCTTTGGGGCCGTTCCGCCTAGCTTTTTATGCCCGATTAGGCTTCCAGGGAGGCGGCTAAGCATTATTGACCAATCATGGAGCTTTTTTGGACTTCCGTGTGGAGCTTTGGGCCGTTCCGCCTAACTTTTTATGCCCGATTAGGCTTCCAGGGAGGCGGCTAAGCATTATTGACCAATCATGGAGCTTTTTTGGACTTCCGTGAGGAGCTTTGGGGCGCGGTTCCGCTAGCTTTTTATGCCCGATTAGGCTTCCAGGGAGGCGCTAAGCATTATTGACCAATCATGGAGCTTTTTTGGACTTCAGCCGGTGCTTTGGGCGGCCTTCCCCTCACTTCTACGCCGATTGGGCTTCCAGGACGCGGCTAAAGCATTTTTAACAGAAATGGAGCTTTTTGCGGAGCTCCAGCCCTGTTGCCACCGGCAGGCCGTGGCACGGCGACGAGATGACCGAAAGAAGCTCCAGGAGAGCGGATGGACGCTTTTTAAGCACCGAGGCGGAGATCGCGGGAGCTTTAATAGACTTCCAGCGGGCCCAAAGCGGCCAGGCAGACGGCGCAGCGCGACCTGGTACCTCGCACGGGACGCATCGCCCCCCCCGCGCACAGTTCCAGGGGGCCGGGATGACGTTTCAAAGCTGCCGCTGCAGCTGCGGCGGGGAGTGGCCTCCCTCCGTGGACACGACGAGTAAAATGACACCGGCCCGCTGACGCAAACCCACGCCGGCAGGAGAGCTCGGAAGGCGGCTAAGATTCAAGGAAGACCCCCCCTGCGCAGACCCTCCACTAGGCCGGGAGACTGGTTCAGCTGTAGCGGGGGAGTGGCCTCCTCCGGTCGGCACGACGAAGTAATGACCACGGCCGCTGACGCAAACCCACGCCGGACAGGAGAGCTCAAAAGCCGGGGGTAACATTTCAAGGAAGACCCCCCTGCGCAGACTCCACTAGGCGGGATGACTGTTCAGCTGTGGCGGGGAGTGGCCTCCTCGGTCGGCACGACGAGTAAATGACACGGCCGCTGACGCAAACCCACGCCGGGACAGAGCTCAAAAGCCGTGGTAACATTTCAAGGAAGACCCCCCCCTGCGCAGACCTCCACTAGGCCGGGATGACTGTTCAGCTGTGGCGGGAGTGGCCTCCCCTCCGGTCGGCACGACGAGTAAATGACACCGCCGCTGACGCAAACCCACGCCGGACCAGAGAGCTCAAAAGCCGGTAACATTTCAAGGAAGACCCCCCCTGCGCAGACCTCCACTAGGCGGGATGACTGTTCAGCTGCGGCGGGGAGTGGCCCTCCCTCCGGTCGGCACGACGAGGTAAATGACACCGGCCGCTGACGCAAACCCCCGCCGGACAGGAGAGCTCAAAAGCCGGGTAACATTTCAAGGAAGACCCCCCCTGCGCAGACCTCCACTAGGCCGGGATGACTGTTCAGCTGAGGCGGGGAGTGGCCTCCCTCCGGTCGGCACGACGAGTAAATGACACCCGGCCGCTGACGCAAACCACGCCGGACAGGAGAGCTCAAAAGCCGGGTAACATTTCAAGGAAGACCCCCCCTGCGCAGACCTCCACTAGGCGGGATCGACTGTTCAGCTGTGGCGGGGAGTGGCCTCCCTCCGGTCGGCACGACGAGTAAATGACACCGGGCCGCTGACGCAAACCACGCCGGACAGGAGAGCTCAAAAGCCGGGTAACATTCAAGGAAGACCCCCCCCTGCGCAGACCTCCACTAGGCCGGGATGACTGTTCAGCTGCGGCGGGGAGTGGCCTCCCTCCGGTCGGCACGACGAGTAAATGACACCGGCCGCTGACGCAAACCCACGCCGGACAGGAGAGCTCAAAAGCGGTAACATTTCAAGGAAGACCCCCCCTGCGCAGACCTCCACTAGGCCGGGATGACTGTTCAGCTGTGGCGGGTAGTGCCTCCTCCCGGTCGGCACCGACGAGTAAATGACACCGGCCGCTGACGCCAAACCCACGCCGGACAGGAGAGCTCAAAAGCCCTGGGTAACATTTCAAGGAGACCCCCCTCCTGCGCAGACCTCCACTGGCAGGGATGACTGTTCAGCTGTTGGCGGGGGAGTGGCCTCCCTCCGGTCGGCACGACGAGTAAATGACACCGGGCCGCTGACGCAAACCCACGCGGACAGGAGAGCTCAAAGCGGGTAACATTTCAAGGAAGACCCCCCTGCGCAGACCTCCACTAGGCCGGGATGACTGTTCAGCTGTGGCGGGGAGTGGCCTCCCTCCGTTCGGCACGACGAGTAAATGACACCGGCCGCTGACGCAAACCCACGCCGGACAGGAGAGCTCAAAAGCCGGTAACATTTCAAGGAAGACCCCCCCTGCGCAGACTCCACTAGGCCGGGATGACTGTTCAGCTGTGGCGGGGGAGTGGCCTCCCTCCGGTCGCGGCACGACGAGTAATGACACGGCGCTGACGCAAACCCACGCCGGACAGGAGAGCTCAAAAGCGGGTAACATTTCAAGAAGACCCCCCCTGCGCAGACCTCCACTAGGCCGGGATGACTGTTCAGCTGCCGGCGGGAGTGGCCTCCTCCGGTCGGCACGGACGAGTAAATGACACCGGCCGCTGACGCAAACCCACGCCGGACAGGAGAGCTCAAAAGCCGGGTAACATTTCAAGGAAGACCCCCCCTGCGCAGACCTCCACTAGGCGGGATGGACTGTTCAGCTGCGGCGGGGAGTGGCCTCCTCCGGTCGGCACGACGAGTAAATGACACCGGCCGCTGACGCAAACCCACGCCGGACAGGAGAGCTCAAAAGCCGGGTAACATTTCAAGGAAGACCCCCCCTGCGCAGACCTCCACTAGGCCGGGATGACTGTTCAGCTGTGGCGGGGGAGTGGCCTCCCTCCGGTCGGCACGACGAGTAAATGACACGGCCGCTGACGCAACCCACGCCGGACAGGAGAGCTCAAAAGCGGGTAACATTTCAAGGAAGACCCCCCCTGCGCAGACCTACACTAGGCGGGATGACTGTTCAGCTGCGGCGGGGAGTGGCCTCCCCTCCGGTCGGCACGACGAGTAATGACACCGGCCGCTGACGCAAACCCACGCCGGACAGGAGAGCTCAAAAGCCGGGTAACATTTCAAGGAAGACCCCCCTGCGCAGACCTCCACTAGGCCGGGATGACTGTTCAGCTGTGGCGGGGAGTGGCCTCCCTCCGGTCGGCACGACGAGTAAATGACACCGGCCGCTGACGCAAACCCACGCCGGACAGGAGAGCTCAAAAGGCCGGGTGGAACGATTTCAAGGAAGACCCCCCACTAGCCTAAGCTTTCAAGAAGACCCCCCCTGCACTACCGCCACGAGCCGATGAACTGTTCAGCTGTGGCGGGGAGTGGCCTCCCTCCGGTAGGCACGACGAGTAAATGACACCGGCGCCTGACGCAAACCCACGCCGGACAGGAGAGCTCAAAAGCCGGGTAACATTTCAAGGAAGACCCCCCCTGCGCAGACCTCCACTAGGCCGGGATGACTGTTCAGCTGTGGCGGGGAGTGGCCTCCCTCCGGTCGGCACGACGAGTAAATGACACCGGCCGCTGACGCAAACCCACGCCGGACAGGAGAGCTCAAAAGCCGGGTAACATTTCAAGGAAGACCCCCCCTGCGCAGACCTCCACTAGGCCGGGATGACTGTTCAGCTGTGGCGGGGAGTGGCCTCCCTCCGGTCGGCACGACGAGTAAATGACACCGGCCGCTGACGCAAACCCACGCCGGACAGGAGAGCTCAAAAGCCGGGTAACATTTCAAGGAAGACCCCCCCTGCGCAGACCTCCACTAGGCCGGGATGACTGTTCAGCTGTGGCGGGGAGTGGCCTCCCTCCGGTCGGCACGACGAGTAAATGACACCGGCCGCTGACGCAAACCCACGCCGGACAGGAGAGCTCAAAAGCCGGGTAACATTTCAAGGAAGACCCCCCCTGCGCAGACCTCCACTAGGCCGGGATGACTGTTCAGCTGCGGCGGGGAGTGGCCTCCCTCCGGTCGGCACGACGAGTAAATGACACCGGCCGCTGACGCAAACCCACGCCGGACAGGAGAGCTCAAAAGCCGGGTAACATTTCAAGGAAGACCCCCCCTGCGCAGACCTCCACTAGGCCGGGATGACTTTTCAAAGCTGCCTCTGCAGCTGCGGCGGGGAGTTGCCTCCCTCCGGTGGACACGACGAGTAAATACACCAGCACTTGCTCTTAGATTTGTTTCTTTTTTCTTTCTTTTAGCTTCCATAATGTTACCGGGCGCTGACGCAAACCCACGCCCGGCAGGAGAGCTCGGAAGCCGGGTAACATTTCAAGGAAGACCCCCCCTGCGCAGACCTCCACTAGGCCGGGATGACTGTTCAGCTGCGGCGGGGAGTGGCCTCCCTCCGGTCGGCACGACGAGTAAATGACACCGGCCGCTGACGCAAACCCACGCCCGGCAGGAGAGCTCGGAAGGCGGCTAAGATTTCAAGGAAGACCCCCCTGCGCAGACCTCCACTAGGCCGGGATGACTGTTCAGCTGCGGCGGGGAGTGGCCTCCCTCCGGTCGGCACGACGAGTAAAGCTATTTAGGAAAATCTGAGATAAATATCACTTGCATAATAATTTGGAACACGGTCCCGTGTTCCAAATTATTATGCAAAATGTATTTAGACACCAGCAATCGCACTTAGATTTGTTTCTTTTTTCTTTCTTTTAGCTTCCATAATGTTACCGGGCGCTGACGCAAACCCACGCCCGGCAGGAGAGCTCAAAAGCCGGGTAACATTTCAAGGAAGCTATTTAGGAAAATCTGAGATAAATATCCTTTGCATAATAATTTGGAACACGGTCCCGTGTTCCAAATTATTATGCAAAATGTATTTAAGTGTCATAAAGATTACATTTTTTGTTTTTCAAGTACTGAAATCACCCTCAGTCATGGTACAGTCCATGGTAGTCTGCCAGGTGAGCGCAATTGTAGTAATTAACAAGTCTATTTAAGTTCCGCGTTTTTAAGCGTTCGGCCATTTCGTTCAACCATGGGGAGGAAAAAGGATCTCTCTGCTGTCGAGAAGCGTGAAATCGTTCGATGCCTTGGACAAGGTATGCAGACATTCGATATTGCACGAAAGCTTAAGCGCGACCATCGAACTTTGAAGAAATTCGTCGCTGATTCGGAGCAAACGCGCGTTCGTGCAGACAAAGGCACGACAAGGAAGGTTTCTGCAAGACAAACAAATCGAATCAAGAGGGCGGCTGCAAGCATGCCACTAAAGACGAGCAAACAAATATTCGACGCTGCTGGTGCCAGTGAAGTCCCACGAACGACGAGGTGCAGGATCCTCCAGAGGCTTGCAGTTGTGCGGAAACCCTCCATTCGGCCACCCCTGAACAACGCGAACAAGCAGAAACGGCTGCAGTGGGCCCAGACTTACATGAAGACAAATTTTCAGACAGTCCTGTTCACCGACGAGTGCCGTGCAACCTTGGATGGGCCAGGTAGGGTTTTTTAAGTTTTTCCTTGCACTTTTGAGAGCTCAGGGGATGCTTTGAGAATAATTGTCAATTTCTGTCTATGTGAAGCCCTTTGAGACTGCTTGTGATTTAGGGCTATACAAATAAACTTGATTTGACTTGACTTTACAGATGGATGGAGTCGTGGATGGTTGGTGGACGGCCACGATAGCCCAACAAGGCTGCGGCGTCAGCAGGGAGGTGGCGGAGTGATGTTTTGGGCCGGAATCATGGGGAGAGAGCTGCTTGGCCCCTTTAGGGTCCCTGAAGGCGTCAAAATTACGTCTGTTAACTACGTGGAATTTCTGACTCAACACTTCTGTCCATGGTACAACAGGAAGAACCGTGCTTTCCGTCAAAAGATCATCTTCATGCATGACAATGCACCATCTCATGCTGCAAGAAATACGTCAACGTCTTTGGCATCTATGGGAATAAAGGGAGAGAAACTGATGGTGTGGCCCCCATGCTCCCCTGACCTCAATCCTATTGAAAACTTGTGGAGCATCGTCAAGCAGAAAATCTACGAAGGTGGGAGGCAGTTCAATTCCAAAGAGCAGCTCTGGCAGGCTATTCTTAGATCCTGCCAAGAAATTCAACCAGAAACTGTACAAAAACTCACAAGTTCAGTGGATGGAAGAATCGTGAAGCTGCTGTTGAACAAAGGGTCCTATGTTAAAATGTAACTTTGTTTTTTATTGAAATAAAGGGTCCTATGTTAAAATGTAACTTGTTTGTCTTTTCTTTGAAATAGCTTTTGATTTCAGTAAATATGACCTCCTAATGCTGTAAATTCTTAAGATGGGCATTTCAGTTCATAAAAACCTATAAAATGTTATAAAACTCTGTTGTGCGTAATAATGTGGAACAGTGCATTTTAAGTTTTTTATTTTTTAAAAATTCTGTGATCATTCGGAGGTTTGTTCAATAAAATTAGAATTCATCAAAATAATGGTTGATGACTTGAAAATTATGCTGACTCATTTTGCATCGACTATTTAGGAAAATCTGAGATAAATGTCACTTGCATAATAATTTGGAACACGGTGTAAGTGCGATTGCTGGTGTATTTACTCGTCGTGTCCACCGGAGGACGGCAAATCCCCGCCGCAGCTGCAGCGGCAGCGCTTAAATGTCTTCCCGGCCGCCTGGAACTCTGCACGGGGCGTGTTTCGTCCCGCGCAGCGGTACCAGATCGCGCTGCGCCGTCAGCCGAGCCGCGCGCGGTCCGCTGGAAGTCTACACTGTGTTCCAAATTATTATGCAAATTGTATTTATGTGTCATAAAGATTACATTTTTTGTTTTTCAATTAAACTCATGGATGGTATTACGTGTCAGGGCTCTTTGGATCACTGAGATCAATCTCAGACACCGGGGATCATTACCGGCCAGTTGAGCCCAAATTAAGGAAAAACTACTTAAGAATGGTGTTCCACATTATTAAGCAGATAATTTGAAGTTCGCTTTGAGCAGTGGCGGACGCCAACCCACGACCGGTGGGAGAGCTCGGAGGGCGGATGGGCTTTCAAGGAAGCCCCCCAGGCCGGTCCCACTCGCACTTAGAATTTTTTTTTTTTTTGGCTTCCATAATGTACCGGGCGCGGACGCGAAACCCACGCCGGGCAGGAGAGCTCGAAAGGCGGCTAAGCATTCAAGGAAGCACCGTCTGGAGCTTCAGAGCCGTTCCGCCTGACTTTTAACGTAGAGTACCGGGCGCAAACCACTAACTCAAGCCCGGCATGGCAGCTCGAAAGGCGGCTAAGCATTCAAGGAAGCACCGTCTGGAGCTTCAGAGCCGTTCCGCCTGACTTTTAACGTAGAGTACCGGGCGCAAACCACTAACTCAAGCCCGGCATGGCAGCTCGAAAGGCGGCTAAGCATTCAAGGAAGCACCGTCTGGAGCTTCAGAGCCGTTCCGCCTGACTTTTAACGTAGAGTACCGGGCGCAAACCACTAACTCAAGCCCGGCATGGCAGCTCGAAAGGCGGCTAAGCATTCAAGGAAGCACCGTCTGGAGCTTCAGAGCCGTTCCGCCTGACTTTTAACGTAGAGTACCGGGCGCAAACCACTAACTCAAGCCCGGCATGGCAGCTCGAAAGGCGGCTAAGCATTCAAGGAAGCACCGTCTGGAGCTTCAGAGCCGTTCCGCCTGACTTTTAACGTAGAGTACCGGGCGCAAACCACTAACTCAAGCCCGGCATGGCAGCTCGAAAGGCGGCTAAGCATTCAAGGAAGCACCGTCTGGAGCTTCAGAGCCGTTCCGCCTGACTTTTAACGTAGAGTACCGGGCGCAAACCACTAACTCAAGCCCGGCATGGCAGCTCGAAAGGCGGCTAAGCATTCAAGGAAGCACCGTCTGGAGCTTCAGAGCCGTTCCGCCTGACTTTTAACGTAGAGTACCGGGCGCAAACCACTAACTCAAGCCCGGCATGGCAGCTCGAAAGGCGGCTAAGCATTCAAGGAAGCACCGTCTGGAGCTTCAGAGCCGTTCCGCCTGACTTTTAACGTAGAGTACCGGGCGCAAACCACTAACTCAAGCCCGGCATGGCAGCTCGAAAGGCGGCTAAGCATTCAAGGAAGCACCGTCTGGAGCTTCAGAGCCGTTCCGCCTGACTTTTAACGTAGAGTACCGGGCGCAAACCACTAACTCAAGCCCGGCATGGCAGCTCGAAAGGCGGCTAAGCATTCAAGGAAGCGACGCCGGCCGGTCCGCGGGCCAAATAGGGTCCAGTAAAGTACCGGGCGCGGCCACTAACGCCTTGTGGCGGTCGCCTTGTGGCGGTCGGGGGGTGGCGGTCGGGGCTGGCGCTTGGGGCCGGTGGCGGTCGCCTTGTGGCGGTCGCCTTGTGGCGGTCGGGGGGTGGCGGTCGGGGCTGGCGCTTGGGGCCAGTGGCGGTCGCCTTGTGGCGGTCGCCTTGTGGCGGTCGCCTTGTGGCGGTCGCCTTGTGGCGGTCGCCTTGTGGCGGTCGGGGGGTGGCGGTCGGGGCTGGCGCTTGGGGCCAGTGGCGGTCGCCTTGTGGCGGTCGCCTTGTGGCGGTCGCCTTGTGGCGGTCGCCTTGTGGCGGTCGCCTTGTGGCGGTCGGGGCTGGCGCTTGGGGCCGGTGGCGGTCGCCTTGTGGCGGTCGCCTTGTGGCGGTCGCCTTGTGGCGGTCGCCTTGTGGCGGTCGCCTTGTGGCGGTCGGGGGGTGGCGGTCGGGGCTGGCGCTTGGGGCCAGTGGCGGTCGCCTTGTGGCGGTCGCCTTGTGGCGGTCGCCTTGTGGCGGTCGCCTTGTGGCGGTCGCCTTGTGGCGGTCGCCTTGTGGCGGTCGGGGGGTGGCGGTCGGGGCTGGCGCTTGGGGCCGGTGGCG
>NW_026872292.1:10000-12500 GCF_033458585.1 Syngnathus typhle | reverse complement strand
GGTCACTGAAACCTTGCCGACATCCGCCCTGAAGGTGACTCTCGGGAGTAAGAATGTGTTGCACACCTGTACCTTCTGCGAAGGCTTTAACGCCGACGCCGTAATTCTCCGCAGCCCCATACTCACCATCTCGTCCAGATCCTCAGAGACAATACCCCGCCACGGCACTATAGTGGCCCCCAGATAACGAACTGACTCACCCGGAGTAACCATGTGTATCGGCTTCCCACACAGCCTCCAGGCTACGCAGCCGCTCTCGTTTGGACTCAACCAAATACCGTGGCACTTACCCGGCTGGACAGCCAGTCCCGTCAGCTGGCAAAAGACCTCCAGGATCATCAAGTTCTTCTTCATTCCTTCCTCCGAGCCACTCAGCAGGACTAAATCATCCGCAAAGGCCAGGGCGGCAATTCGGCGGTTGCCCCAGACCAGGTGACTTCCTTCGCGTTCGAGGCTATGGATGAGAGGATCCATAGCGAGGTTGAAAAGCAGTGGGGACATTGGATCGCCTTGCTTAACACCAACCTTCATGGAGATGGGTTCGGAGTAGGCGCCTCCGCAACCCACTCTGGTCGAGCAGCCCACATACGAGTGACGGATCACCTCGATTACACGTCTGTCTACGCCCAAGCTTCCCAGCACACACAGGACATGGTCATGAGAAACCGAGTCGAAAGCCTTCGCAAAATCAATGAACACGACTGCCAGCGGCACGCCAGCCGACCTCGAATGCCCCATGACCCGGTCAAGAATCATGAGGTTCTCCTCGCAACCACTCGCGCCGGCGACGAAACCGCGCTGCCGGGGGCTAACAGGACAGGCCCGCGCCAGCCTCATCGCCATTATCCGCCCAAACAACCTCAGCACGACTGACCCGATAGTCACAGGCCTCCAGCCTGCCACATTACCCAGCTCTGTAGGGTCAGCCGATTTGGGTAACAACCGCGTCTTGCACTCCTTGAAGACCTGGGGAACGACTCCACGCACCATCCATGTCGTAAACAGCCTCGCCAGTTGCGTACCGTCCGGGTCCCAGCCAAGAAGAGCCTGCTTCTTGATCCCGTCTGGGCCCGGTGCAGAGCAATTCCTCATCTTAGCCAAGTTAGATACAACTTCCGGCCCCAGGATCGGGTGGTAGAATGGTTCGTTATTCGCGGTCAGTCCCACCTCGAAGCCCTCCAGTCCATAAAACGGCCTGACCGTTTCCCACTTACTCCTGAAGTGCCTATCCACCAACTCTAGCGGCAAATCACACCCAAGGGGCGTCAGATCATCCAAGATCCGCCGTGCCAGCCCCTTTCTCGCCTCAGAATAGCCGCGCTGCTGGTGGTAGAACACTCTCCTACGCTGGACGAGCCGCCTCGCCCAACCCTTCATCTGTCGGTCTCGAGGTTTGGACCTCGCGGACTTTGTCGGCCACACTACCTTACCCCCCAGGGCTTTCATGAGATCCAAAGCAGAGGACTCGATCAGGCTAGGCTCCCGACCTGCTTTCTTGACTAAGGCAGCGGTGGCCCGATGCTCCTCATCTCCCGCCAGCAGCTCTTCCAGAACTCTATCCTCCACCAGATCTGGAAGCGACGGGGGACAGGTCCATTTCTGGGGCGTCGCCCTGGCAGCCAGGGCTCGCCAACGCACACCAGACTCACCGCCTGCCGCACGACCGCACAGGGACCCCCACTTCCACCTCACCTGCTCTCCGGACTTGCCGGTACCCAACATCCGTGCCACCATCACGTTCTTATGCCTATGGTTCTTGTATTTCTCCATAAGCCTCACCATCCGGGCCTCCTCCTTCACGCTCCACCTCCTTTCCCTCTTAGGACCCTTACTAGCCTGGCTCCGCTCTTTACGAGCCGTGAACCACTCCGCTGCATGGGCCTGCCGCTTATGCTGAGACACTCCAACAGCCGTCCGAAAACGGCGCCCACAGTGATCGCAAGCGACTCCCTGTTCGTCATCCACCATGCGCACGCCTCGGCACTTCGAGACATGGCACCGAATTGCATGGCTGTTCTCCCCTCGTCTTTCGCACTTACGACAGCCGTACACGATGGAGACACCCGCATGCCGGGAAGCGCAATGCAACCCAAACCTGCGCATACCAACCACACGCGCCCCACACAGTAGGCAGTCCATGGACTCTCGAGGCAGATGCACCAAGACCTGGTCCGGAGGCCTCGGATCCTTCTTACGCCGCTTTCTAGACGGGCCCTCTCCCGCCTCTTCCTCCACACCATCACGGAGAGCAGGCTGCAATGCCAACACGACCCCCGCCGCCCCAACTCTCATACCAGCGGCGACGGAGGCCATTGATTCAGACACCACTGAGGAGTTCTCAAGAGCTTCGCCAGCCAGGGTCCACCCGCTCCCTCGGCCCGACTGACTGTGGCTCTGATCCTGTGCCTCTGTCTGTACGGACTTCCTAACCAAGGAGTTTTCGCAACCATGGCCCGTAGAAGTGACTACAAGCCGTTCGGGGACCCCAAGCAATGCCTCC
>NW_026872291.1:0-34398 GCF_033458585.1 Syngnathus typhle | reverse complement strand
AAAAAGAAATGACACGTTCAACGACTGCCAAACGGTCAAGTCGCATCGCCACCTAATCAACATGCCATGATTTAACAAAAGGAGGTATAAAAACGGAACAAAACAACGAGGTATACAACAAAGAGGTATCAAAACATGCTTATCGACTCAAAACCCCGAAATGTAGCCCCCCTTCTCATGTGTGAGTGCGTGCTGAGGCAGAGTCCAGTCCACCGAATCTTCCCATGGTGGGTCGTGCCAGGTACCCCTGCCCAGGGCCTGCTGTCCATACAAAGTCCTTATGTCCAGTTCACTGTCCATAGAGTCCCTTGCACGGCCCCGGTCCACATCCAGGGGTTCTGCAACGAATGAGAACTTCTGCCAGTATCCAGTGATGGCAATGGCACGAAACACAAAGCACACATGCAACTTTGACATAACGAAGGTGGTAAAGTCTGTCAAGGGCCGGGCAACACTGTACGGTGGACCACATCACACTGGAATCATGCAACACAGCAAAAGAAAATTGAAAATCGGAATACCAAGACATTGGTGCTGTGTTCTTGTTCCCTACACCTGGTTTTCCGCTCACATCACTGTCCTATCCCCGGTCCTTTATTTATTTTTAGTGTTTTCTATCGCTACTCTCAGTCCTCCCTACCTTTGTACTCACGTCGCCAATCTGTTAAATTTAATCCGAGTACCTATCATTTATTAGCATCCCATCCGCGCATTTCAGATCTGCATCGCGGTCGAACGGGAGTAACGGCATCTGGGTCTGGTCCCTCGGCATTACCACACCTATCCACCGTAATATCATGGCCTTTGCACAAGTCAATATCACAGTGCAAAAACAAAACATTACACACAGCGATATCCCGAGTGCCCCCAGCACCTGCGCCACTATCGTTCCCACAGGTCCCAGTCTATCCTGTATCCACCCCGTCGCTGACAAACCAGCGCCCTCAGACGGCCCAAAAGAATCCCGAATGACTCTAAGCGCGTCGATGATACTGGTGATGTTGTCAGTGTTATCTGGGATCAAAGTGTAGCAAGCGTCGTCCGTCAAATTTAGGGCTACGCACAACCCCCCTTGCCTTGCCAAGATATAATCCAAAGCCATGTCGTGTTTAAGCAGAGTCAGCCGATGGCTCCTTTGGGTAAGCGACAACTGTCTGAAACCCTTGATCGTCTCATTCGCGAACCCCTGAAGGGTATACGTGATGTTATCAATGTGATCTGCCAAAAATGTGACCCCATACCAGGGAAAAATCCCAAGGCCCCATTTTTCTCCCAAGCTAATTCTCCAATGATACGCGTCCGTAGTATGAAACGCTGCCATCTCCCTCTTAGCCCTACTAGGGACCTCCCTAAAAGCCTTCTCCTCAGGCTTGTGGCCCTTCCTAATCGCCAACACCTCGAACGGAAGCTTCAGGGTGGCAGAATAGCAGCAACCCATCCATCCATACGGCAAAAACAAATAAGCTCTAGTTCCACAAACCCACCAGATGTCTCTAAGATTCCCTACAGTCGTGTTCCCAGGCACCGTGCGATTCGCCACCATCACAGTAATCGCCTGATAGGAGTCTGGTAGAGCAAAGGTCACCGGATGGACGGCTCCCCTCTGCCCCCATGCTTCTCCTGGGAATTGCATGGAGTAATAGTCGCAGTCTGCCACCCCCATAGGCACCCCCGGCCCTCCATGTGTCACATTAGAGCAAAAACAGGTGGGCACCTTTACAGATGGCACATCTATGGATTCTGGCACCGCGACTTGGATGTCCTCATGCACGGCGAGCAAATCCAAGTAGGGAAGTTCGCTTATCCAGGCGCACTCCCCTGTGGGCTTGAAAATCTTCCTGACCTGCGCGTCGGTTTCAGGTGCCTTCCACGACTGTTCGTATACCAACCAAAGCAATAATCTAAGCTGGCAATTGTCGGATACCGGCACCGGTATGGTCTGGAACACGGCCTTAAGCGTACTTGGTGATTTCACTCTTACTAAACACGGCCCACTCACCGCCTTAGACGATTTAATCGAATGCACCATCAGTTGATACCACATGTTCCTTCCTGCCCATTCATCGACCCCAGGTAATGCCAAGGCATCGAACCCATAAGCCTTCCATGCAATCTCCCGTCTCGCCATGGCATGCAAATTGGCTTGCACCTCTGCCGGGGACCAGTTCGATTCCGCAAGCGCTTCGTTAACATTTTCTGGAACGTCAGGCGTCGGCTCTACAGCCTCTACCTCCGACATGAGCGTCCCTGAAGCGGCAGACTGTGTTTCAAAGCTGTCACCAATTGTTGTCAAGGGTAAGGCGACATTTTTTATGGTGACTGCTTCTTCCTTTTTGACCCCTTCCGCGACGGGGCTGTATGGATGCTGTTTCGCAATTTCTTTTCTCTCCACCAACGTCACGAAATTAACGCTGTCCACCGTCTTATGGCCGCCCGTGCGGTCTGCCTTTCTCGCCCCCCGTTTGAGACAAGTACACGTATAGTACCCGAAATCATCTATGCCAATTTTTGTCAGAAGTAGAGCACAATCTCCTAGCACCTCAAACCGTCTATATGTATTTAATAACAGCACATTGTCCGCATGTGTTCGCCCGGCCAGGGCAAGTATGTTACCGGTGTTGTCTTCCCATTCGGCGGTGCGTCTGCACAGGGACCCTTCTTCCTTTCTGCAATTGCATGGCAGTATTGCAGCCCCCCCAACACTCCCTCAACATTGCTCAATGTACCGCTCCGGCCGGACTCTGTGGCGGACTGGGCGTCCGCCGCTGGGTCCTGCTGGGTGGCGTTGTTCTCTGGGGGCACTACCTCCGGCGGTAGTTGGCTCAGTGTTGTTGTGCTGAGGGTCGTCATCTGCGCCTGGGGCGGGTGCGTCGTCAAGATCGATATCGTTGAATTGTTGGTCTCCTCTGTCGTCGGCTGTGCTGCCCGTGATGTCCTCAGGGACAGGTTCAGCAGACACATTATCCACCACAGCTTGATCATGCCCATCTTTGTCCCGATCCGGGCCCTCTGGCGATTCTTGTTCTGGCAGTGGTTCTGCAGTTTCGCAGTCGCGCCTCCCTCTTTGGGGATCTTCATCTTTGGGCACCTTGACGCAGTGTGTCAAATGGTACCAAGTTGGCGACCCTTGTACTTGCACCGCAGTTCCGGTACAGCGGACAACTTCGAATGGCCCCTGCCGCCTTTCGTTGAACCACTTGCGCCGGAACACTTTCACATACACCTTGTCTCCTGGCTGAACAGTGTCTTTAGTATTTGCCTCGAGTCTCTCTTGTGCCTCTTCTTGTTTCTGCCTGTCAACAACATAGGTGGAAATATTCCTATGTATCGTGGTTAAGTGTTTGACATAGGCTTTCATTTCGTCCTCCAAAATTGACAGGCTTGGGCCTTTCCCACTGGTTCGCAAACATGGTGAAGGCATGCGTCTACCGGTTGCCAATTCGTGTGGGGTCAAATGCAAATCGCGTAGTTGACTCGACCTGCAGACCATCAGTGCCAGTGGTAAGGCAGCTATCCAATTCAAGCCTGTATGTTGACAAATTTTGGAAATTCTATTTTTTAAAACGCCGTTCATTTTTTCACAAATGCCTTGGCTTTGTGGATGATATACTGCGCCAAGCCGCTGTTTAATTCCCAATTTTTGAAATATGATTTTGACCGTTTTATCCACAAACTCTCTCCCGTTATCTGAAGAAATCCTATCCGGCAGACCCCATCTGCTGATGACTTCACGGCACAGGAACTTGGCCACAGACTGAGCATCTTTTCGTTTAGTTGGACAGGCCTCCGGCCATCTTGAGAATCGGTCTACGACCACCAACATGTATCTTTTCCCTTCAACAGGTTGTATCATGTCGACGAAATCTATCACTAGTTCTCTCATGGGGCCATTAGGAGTCGGGATGTAACCCGTGGGGGTGGCTACCCCTCTCCTCACATTGTTTTTCAAACAAATTACACATCTTCCAATAACCTGGTCGATTTGTTCGAGTAGATAGGGCGCCCAAAACCCATATTCTGCGGTTATTTTTCGCTTCACCTCCCCCCTTGACACATGGGCTAACCCATGTGCCTCCTGGATTAACAGTCCCAACAAATCTGGCGGCGCCACTATCAGACCCTCGTGATTTCTCCAAACGCCGGTAGAGTCCTGACTCGCCCCCCTCTGTGCCCAAAGATGTTTGTCCATCGGATTAACGGCCGTTTGCATCAACAGTACATCTCTGAGCGTGACCCTGTCCTCGAGGTCAACCTCATGCGTTACTAACAAAACTCTTCCCTTCTGGCTTCCCTTCGTGACAGCCCTGGCTGCCTCGTCTGCCATCTTGTTTCCCTGCGTAATCCTGGACGCATCGGACTTGTGGGCCGCACACTTCGCGATGGCTATTTCACTGGGCTTCATCATAGCCATCAGCAGTCTCATTATCTGCGCATGATGCTGGATGGGGGAACCGTCAGTTTTCTTGAAGCCCCGATTCCTCCACACAGCACCAAACAGGTGGCACACACTATGCGCGTATGCGGAATCTGTATAGATCGTCACTCTTTTCCCTTCCGCGAGCAAGCACGCTTCCGTTAACCCCACTAGTTCAGCAAGCTGGGCCGAGGCTGGTTGTGGCACCACTTCGGCTTTGATTGTCACAAACTCAGGACCTTGCGCTTGTACCACTGCATAGCCAGCGCACAAATTTTCCCCGACTCGATAACAAGAACCGTCCGTCCAGAGTTCGAGATCCGCCTCGCCCAAGGGGATGTCTTGCAAACCAGACCGTAATCTCGAGTATTTTTCTGACTCATGTAAGCAATCGTGAGGGTCTCCGTCCTCTGAAGTTGGCAAAAATTCAGCTGGGTTTACAGTAGTACACCTTGCTAGAGTGACATCCTCTTGCTCCAAAAGTCTGTAATAGTCCCGGAGCCAGGGCTCTGTCAAGGTGTACTTGCCATGGTTTAACAGAGTCCGAAGACTATGGTGAGTCAGAATGGTCACAGGATAGCCCATGGTTATGGCAGAGGCTTTGTCGTACATCAAATAGACTCCCACCATAGCTCTATAGCAAGGCGGCAGTCCCATCTCCACCTCGGAATAGGATGTTGAATAATAGGCCACAGGTTGGGGTCCAGACCCGGTGCCTGTAGGCTGACAAAGAATCGCACACGCAAACTTTCCCCCTGCTGAGATTGACGTGAATAACACGAAATTTTTGGAATAGTCTGGTAAAGCCAATGCCGGGGCCTCTTGCAACCTTGCCTTGGTTGTTTCAAACGCCACAAGGCCATCCTGTGTCCAATCCAGTGTTGCGTGGAGGTCATTATTGCCTGTGTCTTTGATCATAGCCCTTAGCGGCCCTACCAATTTGGCGTATTCTTCGACCCAGGAGGCCGAATAGCCCGCTATTCCCAGAAATGTTAACATTTGCCTGACGGTTCTGGGTTTCGGAGCCGTCCGTATGGCCTCCAAATGGCCATCTGAGATACGTCTCTGTCCATATGATATTTTCTGACCCAAATAGTCAACTTGTTTTTTACAGTATTGCAATTTCTTTTGGGACACTTTATGACCATTTTCTGCCAAAATTTGCAACAGTCTGATTGAGTCTTTGTGACACGTTTCAACATCTACGGCACAGACAATAATATCGTCCACATATTGAATAACAGTGCTCTGCACCTGTCGTTCCAGCCCTTCGAGGTCATCTTTTAACACTTTGTTAAACACATGAGGGCTATGTTTATAGCCCATAGGAAGTCTCTGATATTGATAAAACTGCCCCTTGAATGTAAACCCGAACAGTCCTTGTGATTCACAGCTGAGTGGGACACTGAAAAAGGCGCCACAAAGGTCCACCACTGAGAAGCACTCAGCATCCGGCGGTATCTGTGCCAGCAGGGTGTGCGGATCTGGCACATCGGCTACATTGTCAATTACCACCTCGTTCACTGCTCGAAGATCATGTACCAGCCGATGGGTGTTGTCAGGTTTTTTCAAGGGCAATATTGGCGTATTACTAAGAGGGGTCTGCGTTATTCTTAACACATTTGCCACGAGCAGCCCTTCAATCTGTGTCTCGATCCCTTGAACTGCTTCCTCTTTCAGTGGATACTGTGTTTTCCACGGCGGCCTACAGCCTGGCCGAAGATCCACTTTTACCGGTTGCGCTGATTTTACAAGTCCAATATCTGTACTATGGCGCGACCACAGGTAGTCAGGGACCTGCCGCAACATGTCCTCTTTGAGTTGATCAGTCGCCATACTGAGGATGGAGTCGTGCGACAGCTGCACCGTTTGTGGTTGTCCGTGTCCGTGCGCTGAGATCATGATCTTCATATACTGCTTATCAGCGCTCACCCACAGCGCAACGTTTCCTTCCAGCGGGGAAAACTTGCGCCTCTCCGCCTCCACCATCATCTCCCCCACATGTTGCTGCTCACAGTCCTCTGCCACCAACAAGGTCACATGTGGGATGCTATTTTTGACCTTGAATTCCTTGTTGATGTATATGTCTCTCTGTATTTTCATGGCCACTCCCTGTGGTCCCAGGACGATACAAGTCCCATTCAATTGCACTCCATGGGGTTGCCGACGTAACCACTCTTCTGCCTGGGCCTGCGTTAGGTCTTTGTGGTATTGTAATGTACAGTGAAACGGGTACTCGGGGGTCCTTGCTCCTGGTTTATTGGAGTGGATAAACTTTTCCCATTTCTTGTATGGTTTCAACAGGTCGTCGCTGATCTTACCCACCCAAAATACAGTGGGTGTTGACTTCCTGGACTCTGACAGCATCATCACCTGATGGCACGCTTGGTATGGGATTTCAATCTCACATCCATCGGGGGAACACTTTATGGTGCAGTTTAATCCACACAAAGCATCTCTGCCAAGGAGGGCAATAGGTGTACGGTCTGACACCAGGACTGGTATTCTTATCGTGTGGTCTTGCCAGCAGAGCTTTACTGGTCTTGTGGAAGGGATCAGCTGTTTAATACCCTCGAACCCTATTGTCCGCACGAAATGACCGGACATGGGGAGATGTGTAGCGTCTTCGGGCCGGATACAAGTGAAAGCAGCTCCGCTGTCAACCATAGCTGTTAATGGTTGATCATTTACTTTCACTGTTATTATTGGCTCCTGTTCCGGACCTGACACTACCAGCTGACATCCCCCCTTAGGGCACTCTGGGCACCCCTAAAATCCGGGCTCCGGGCCCCCAAAGGGGTGTGCCGGGCCTTGGGGCATTTGGACTCGTTGTTTGACGCCCCCTCTGAAGCCACCTCCAGGGGAGCTGTTGTTGGGTCTGTCGCAGTGGCGAGCCATGTGGCCTGGTTTCCCGCAATTGTAACACACAGTAGGTCTTTGTTGTAGGCCCCCCGGGAGATTCGGCCTTCCTGCCCATCCTTTGTCTCCACGGGCTTTGGCTCCCCAGAGATGGCTCTGTCTATTTCCCCATTGAGGGGCTGGACTGAAGGGCACTGCCATAGCTGACTGCGGCGGTTGTCCAGGCGGGGGCGTGGGCTGTAATATGATTTGTTGCGGTGGAGCTTGCACCACGACCGTCTGCTTCTTCTCCTTCTTATTGTCCGCGAGTTGCACCTGGTTCAGCCTCCTCACCACTTCTTGGTCTTGTTCCTTTTGGGCCATCTCCTTCTTGCGGAACCAATCAACTTGATGAGCTACGTGATCGGTGTAGACATTAGTCGTCATGTTTCCCAGTCCCACTACTTCAGCCAGTTTACTCCTCACTTGCAGGGGCAGGCCCTTCTGGATCTTATCCCGCAAGATAGATTTTTCCATTTGGGTTGTGTCCGGGTCGTTTCCAGTAATGTGTCTCCAAGTTTGATGCGCTCTTACCACGTATGAGCGTGCATTCTCCATCGGTCCCAGGGGTTCGATCACAATGTTATCGGGGTTTGCATTGGTCGGATAAGCTGCCTTCAGTGCTCCCCACATCTGGCCTCGGACTGCTGCAAACAGGTCGGAGTCATTCGCTGATGTTGTGGTAAATTGATGTAGCCCTGCTTCTCCCAAAAGGTCTTTCATGGTATGGACCTACCACATTAGCCAGGAGCCTCTTGATGTCGCCTACCGCAAACTGCGTCCCCACCATGCACTCCTCCAACTTGGATATCCAAGGGTGTGCTCCATCCTGAATGGTGGGCAGCTTCTCAAGGATGGCTGACATGTCGGAATTCTGCCATGGCTTGTATTCCAGCTGTTGTCCTCTTACCAACACTGGCAGAATTGTATGTGCTCCCCTTAATTTTCGCCCATGCCTTAAAGGATTCGCCGGCAGCTTGGATGCTTCTTTCTTCAGCTCGCGTTCAGCAACTTCTAATCTTTGCAATTCTTCTTCCAGCTCCTCTTGCTCCCTGGGCTCCCCACACCAGTCCAATTCCTCCAGGCATTGCTTTTTCTTGGTCTTAATGCTTATTAAAGCCGTTCGTCTCCAATCCTCTATAGCCATGGGGGTGGAGCATGAGGTGGGCGTTGGGACCTTGCCGCCCCACTCGTCATCACTACTGTCGCTCCCACTGTCGGTACTGCTAAAATATGTTTTTGTCCTAATCTTTTTCCCTGGAGTGCGTCCTTTTTCCTCCGCTCGTTTTAAGATGCTTTTAATTATGGGGGCGTAACCCCCAGCTGCTCCTTCAGCGTCACTCTGGCTGTCATACCGCGCCTCCTTTCTGGTGTAGTCAGAGGTGCCTTGCTTCGCAAATCGTGTTTTATTTCTTTTGTGGGTAGGGCTGGGGTGCATGATGATGGTTGTCTTCGCTCTTCCTGTTTCGACAATGTCTTTATCCTCCGTCTCCAGCTGGTAACTTCCTTCTTGGTTGATTATCGGGAGTTGTGGATAGACATTACCGTTGTTTTCACTCGCATCATACGGTGGGGGATTCTTAACAGGGGACACATGTGAAAAAGGCGTGTTTGCTTTTTCCATTAATTTCCTAGCTTCCTCCACATTTTTCAGCATTTCAGCTGTCATTTTCTCTTTTTTCTGTTTGAACTCTCGGTTCAATTTGAGTCCTTCTTCGTCAAATATTTTCAACAATCCCAATTCCCATTCTCTTTTTTCCTTCCTTTTTTTCTCCTATTTTTCCTTTTTTATTTCCTGCCTTGTATGCTGATACAAGTATTCGTATAGTCTCGATTACTTCCCTGTTAAAAGTCCCTTCCACCGGCCAAGGCCTTTCAATATCCGGCCATCTCTTATTCCATCTCTTAGATATTTCTTTGACCCCCTTGATAAGCGGGTTGTTTCTCAACACCACCTCTATGGGGGTAGTCATTATTGGGCTTGCAAAGCTCCTTTCTCCCATTTTTTTTTTTTTTTTTTTTTTTTTAATTCAGTGTCAATTAAACAATTGAGATAAGATTTTGCCAACTTCAGATGCGACCCTTAGGACCGTATTGTCATGCGCTTTCTTGATATTTAATTCGGTGTACTCGCACGCACTATTCCTGTACCAGCACTCGACTTATGTTTGAGATGATGATTTGTCTGAAAAACAGTTATTCACAGTCTTTATGACGATCAGTCTGTTGTCAGTCTGCTATGCAATCCTTTGATTGCTGGTGAGAGTGAACTGCAAGAGTTTGTGGATAAATCACACTGGCCTTAAGAATTTTGGATGCGGCGCTCCACGAAGCTCTTCTCCAGACGACCGGTAAGTTCAGTCTGTGTCTCTTTGTCCTCCTGGAGAAAACGGATGTATCTGCCGTCTCAGGTTTTTTATGCAAACAGAAAATCAGAAGTATTGAGGAGAGTTCCAAAGAAACAGAGCAGTATCACTAATTTGTTTTAAATTTGTCCTTCACAACTTAAATTAACAAGTTGGGCTCTTCTTCAGTTCTACCTTGCCATTCCTTTCAGAATGCTAAAGGTGGCGCCAGCTGGCCTTAATGGGGTCCCCCATTATTTACGAGGGGGCTACCCTCTTCAGCCACAACTTGTTGTCTCAACTTACATGCACATCTATATTAGTGTTGTATTTGGGTAACACACGCATGCTCCTATTTCTCCAGTTGGTCATGCATTCTTTTGCTCCTTCAGCATTCCGTCTTCCACCATTCTATCATAGTTTCTCTCGTTGCTGGCAGGGCAGGCCCCCTTAATTGGGCATAACTTCGGCCCTGCGCCCCGCCTCGGCATCACCGCGCGGGGAGGGGCCAGCCTTAAACACAGTGGGCAGATACAGGTTGGCCACTCCCTGCCCTACCCACCGCCAGATCTCCCCCCCGCGCGCGGGCACCGCAGGCGTGCACGCGCCCCAGAGCAACGAGAGTGCACTCTACTATCCGTTATTTTTGGTGGTTTTCCAAACACTCAAACTCACCCCCATGCGCGCTCATGAGCACATTCACACACCCACATACTTACGGACACGCGCGCACCCACACAAACACGCACGCACACACACCTACACACACACTTACGGGGCCCAACAAGTACACACATCAAGCGTCCATTCATTTGGAAGCTCAAACAGACAACATTAAGCTGACAGAGTTCACAAAGATTACACACGGACACAAAAGACATACAACGGGATTCGAATCCATTCCACATTTTGCTTCTTTCCAACTGCTGTTGAGCAGTTTGGTCATTTTAACTGTCATCAGAGCAGATGCACTGACAAATACGCACGTCTTACTTAACTTTTTGTTTCGTTTCGTTTCGTTCCTAATAGCGCTGTATATTTCCCCTTTATTCTGCAGAATTTAACTTAAGTGTGCACACAAATTACTTGTTATATCACTACTAAACCCCCCGGAGGCCTCTTTTCCACGTTTTCCATTTTTCACACAGCAGCCGCACAAAACCTTCGTCCAATAGCGGTTTTGTCGCCGGCTCAAATTTATCAAACTTTGACAGACGTGCATGCTATTACAGTGCGCCTCGACAAATCGGGATCGGACCGTTGCCGCGATGACGCACCAGCTACCTCGATATTCAAAAATAACAGCCCACCGAGTTTACTCTGCCATTTTCTTGCACCAGCGTTTAAATCGAGGAGCCTTGTAACCCCCACACACTTCTAATTCGATCAGTGTCCAAACGACGTGGCTTACGCGCGCTTTATTTTCCTCGGTACCCTTAAAATCTGACCGGATCTCGGCACCCATAACTGGGTCTGACCGGACCACTTCGGCACCCTTAAAAAAAAGGGTCTGACCGGGTCACTTCCACATTCATGCTCACAGTTACGGATGCCAAGGCTGCGCACTTTTCCTATTTGCCAAACGCGGTCAGCGCAAGCCTCCCTTTTTTGTCGGACTTTTGACGGAGACTAACCCGGCCACCGAAACTCTCCACAGGTGCGCACTTGGCCCGTACGGCCACTGAGTGCGACTGCAGTGTCTCGGCTTTTCCAGGAACTGCATCTGGGGCGGGTCGTTTCCTGTCGCAACAGTGTTCAATCGTATCTGTGTTTTCGCCTCATTCACACAGCTAAAATTTCTATCCTCCATCGGATCTGTCGCCAAACTAAAGTCCACGTTTTATGGGACTTTCTACCATTCTTTTATTGTGACGGTCAACAGCGATGTCCCTGACAACCTGTCCCGT
The DNA here is from genome assembly GCF_033458585.1 of Syngnathus typhle. Taxonomy (NCBI): domain Eukaryota; kingdom Metazoa; phylum Chordata; class Actinopteri; order Syngnathiformes; family Syngnathidae; genus Syngnathus; species Syngnathus typhle. Next base: position 22,834 of record NW_026872291.1, on the reverse strand, counting down.
CACGAGCCACACTACTTCGGGCTTTTTTCTTTTTCATCATTCATCATTCTCACCAGACATGTCACTCACTCCACTGTGCACATTCCCCATTAAGTTCTAAGTTACTGTTCACTTTTTATTTCTTATTTTTTATTTATTTTCTATTTTTTATTTTATTTTTCCTTTGCTGCTTCTATTTGGGGCCACTCCCCCTTCGAAAGTCGAATTATGACGACTTTTTGACTGGGAGAGACAACTTACTCCCGAGACAGCTCATGGCCACATCAGATTCAGTTGTAACTGCCCCCCTCAAGGGGCCGACCCCCCACATGTCCAAGAACCGAGCATATCGCGGCAGCTGCGGGCGAAGCATCTCACCTTAATGACAGCCGCTGGTCGACCGCTGGATTCTCGCTCAGGAAGCGGGCGCGAATTCCCCGGGGGAACACGAATCCTGTTCGTGACGCCAAAAATGTGGTGAATGGTCTTTGTTGTTTCGCTGGTCTCCAAAAACACTCGGTGGACAATGGCTGTCCCGGCCAAGCACTCCAGTGACACACGGCTGATTGGGAAAATATTTTATTCAACCGATGTCAAAGTGATGTCTCTCCAAAAGTTTGAGTGGCCCCAAAAGCAAAGATGGTTCAGCTCTCGACGGCACAGATGTTCGCCCCAAAAAAGCTCCCCCCTCTGACAGACAAGCCTATCTTATACCTGCCCGAACCGTTGATGTCATGACTTGGGGTGCAGCTGCTGTTCGTATTTTAGTCTACTCGTTGCTCCCAAATGTCCTAAGAAGGACATGTAGAAGACGCTTTCCCCTGCATAACAACAGCTGCTCCCTTCTATATTCTAAGTTGCTATACCTTGCAGAAACTGAGGCATCTCTGGCCAGCCAAAATAGCTTATGGTCTCCTCACTGCAGCTAAGTCACCATTTAAGGTGACATACGGCGACGCCTAGAATCTAAAATTTACCTCAGGTGCGCATTATACATGGGTACAAATAAATATATATATATTTTTTAATCCGGATATGATCCGGAGGCCGCCATTACAGATACGCTTTCTTCTCTGGTGTTCACTCCAAACACGCTCCATACGAACACAATGCTGTTGTATCAGACACTTGCTCGATCACCTGCTCGTTTGCTGTCACAATGTACCCTACACAAATCCGAAACATTTCTTTGCGATCGAGTTTGCTAGCGCATGCGCAGTGATACTGACCGGCAGAATAACATCCGGTTGTTCCCAAAGATTATCTAGCTGTTGGTGAGTCTGGTGGTGCGGGAGCGCAGGCTCCTGTACCTCTTCCCAGAGGGCAGATGATCAAACAAAGAGTCATATCAATATAATTTCTAGTAGTAGTGTGGTCGATTAATAAGTGGAAAGGGATGTGCAGACTACATGAATTTGTTTTCTTCAAAGTATTGTGGAACAGGATGTCCAGACAGGGAGGACATCTCAAGGCCGACGGGGAACGCGAATAACAACTCGTCGTGGTCCAGACACCTGTGCTGAGCAGGGGAAAACCCAAACGGGGAGGAGCTGGCCATCAACCATCGACCAATCACCACACAATATTTTGCATGCTTGAATATTCATATTATGTTTCTTTAAAACTGGGCAACCCAGAAGAATGTGTTGTCTTTTGATGGTCACAGAAGGCACACAAGTTTTTTGTGTTAAGGACCCGAGACCCAGGCGCCTGTATTAGCTTGCTTTGTCAGGATTACGCAATTGGTCAATTCGGCCTAATTGATCTACTGGTCTTCTCTTTGACCGAACGAACTCGCAAAATTGTTAGGTGCGACATTGTGTGGATTTGGACATAACAACTCTTGTGTTAAGTGTTGATCGCAATTTGGAGTCAGATCAATAACTAAATTCCGTAGCCTAACACATTGAAAGGATTCAATGGTGGAAAAAAAGGTTCAAATAGTTGCAAGTTGCATCCTTTTTCTTTGGGAGGCGGTTCCAAGCCTTCCAGTTCAGCCCTTTCGTGATTCCACGCCCCGCGCACCACTAGTACCACGGCCCCACGTCAGATTCGGATCCAAAGTATGCAACTCGCAAAGAAGATTTCAACCTTGCCTCCTGAATTACCGTTTTTTTCCGTGTATAGTGCGCCCCCATGTATAATACGCACCCTAAAAATGGCATGCTGATGCTGAAAAAAAGCCTGTACCCATGTATAATACGCACCCAATTTTTATGAATTTTTTTTTATGATTTTTTTTTTTTTTTTAAGTCCCAATGATCGTCACACACGCAGGGAGGCAATGGTCCCATTTTTATAGTCTTTGGTGTGGTCTTAACTAGGCTGGATGTAATCTTTTTTGTTGGCGTTGATTTCTCCGACTGCCCATAAACGCACCACCGCGCTCCGTGCGCGCACGGGAAAGAGGCGTGCGGACGTGAAAAAGGCGGCTCTGTATGGGAGAGACGTTGAAGAGGAATAAAAACACCCTTGGAAACCAAAACTTGGTGATTTCAAGTTTCATTTCGAGGGACATTTGTCACGTCTCGTCCCCAGTTTTGCTATGTGTCTAGGTTGCCATAGTTTCTGTTCGCGTCGCCCCTCTCTTCCTGTGTCACCTCAATCGATGTAACGTGTTTTGTATTTAAGTCCTGTCTGCCCCTCGCTCACCGTCGGATCATTGCATGTGTTACTGTCATGATGTCTGTTTGCTTTCTGTTCCTGTCTTTGGTAATGTCACCCTGTCTTTTTGTTCCACGACTTTGTCGGTCAGTCCTGTTGTCGGTTTTGTTTTCTAAAAAAAAAAAAAAAAAAAAAAAATCAAAGATTTTTTGTACCCATGTATAATGCGCACCCCAGATTTTAGGACAATAAATTCGTTAAATTTTGCGCACTATACACGGAAAAAAACGGTAATATTCAGGAGACAAGGTTCAAATCAGGCAATATATGATCAATAACATTATTGGAATTGTTCTTTTTTTTTTTTTTTTGCAGATTAAAAAGAATGGCAACATTTTTTATTTTTTCACAAGTGGATTTAAATGGCCGATGAGGGGCATTGAACTCCAACATGTCAAGTGCTGCAATGTTCCAACTGCAGACAGAATAATAGAAAATATGAACTGTTTTTGTCTTTCAGACATTAACCCGCTCAATTATTCTCCAAAGAATAACGTAAAGCTCGAAACTAGCATCAAATAAAGTTGATCAGAGCTTGTCGCGGGTGAGAGGCGCCGCCGTGTGGTCACATAAGCAAACTACATGTTAAGATAAAAATAAAGTACAGTGCCGCACTGCACTATAGTGCAATAAAATTAAGTAAAATAAAACAAATGTAACTTAAAATGTAAAACCTGAACACATGATAAAAGCTAACTAAACCCAAACGTTGAGATTGAGTCTTAAATTCGAACTGGTACGTCTTCTTGAAATGACCTTAATACCTTCGTTTTGACGTCTTGCAGTAGCCGCAATGTTACACAGTTGCTAAATTCGAAAAATAGGACAAAAATGAATTCAATGATCGCTTGGGTGTAGAAATGAAACATTGCCGAAGCAGGAGTAAAACAACTCTGATAGAAAGCAAGTAAAAGTGTCAAACAGCTTAAAGATATAGAGAAAAGCGTTTGCAAAGAGTCTAAACCATATGTGTGTCAAACTCAAGGCCCGCGAGATCATTTTATATTATTGTTACTAATGGCCCGACGATATGAAGCGATGATAACACAATAAACTACAGATCCCATAATGCAGTGCTTTCGCTGCCTTGCTGAGCGTTTTTCCGCGGCAATCAGGACAAGTGCTTGTTGCTGCAAGTTATTGCGAAGCTAGCCCCTCATGATGCCGAAGAGAAAAGTTGATTCTGAAAACAAAGCCTTTAAAAAGGTTGAGTATATGTTTACTGACATTGCCGGTAAGCCCGTTTGTCTCATGTGTGGCGCTAATGTGGCTGTATTGAAAGATTTTAATCTAAGACGGCACTATGAAACAAAACATCTGGATAACCTGAAAGACCTGAATGCAGAGCAGAATGACAGAAGGTAGAAGAGTTAAAGAAAAGGTAAAGAAGAAGCTGATATTCCAGCAGACGTTTTTCACCCGTTCAAAATCACAAAGTGAAGCTGCTGTGAAAGCGAATTTTATCGTGGCAGAGGAGATCGCCAAAGCAGGTTGTTATTGCTGAAAAGTACAAATTGGTGGAGAAGAAAGATCTCAGCAACCTCGACGATAGGGGTGTAAATCGCGGGTTTTGTCACGATACGATATAATATCGATATAAAGAACTACGATACGATATTTGCCGATATCTTAAAGCCTGCTGCGATTCATTCACGATATATCGCGATATAGTCCTCTACGATCGATGTATAATTTTTTTTAATAAAAACTATAGAACAATATCCTGATTTATAACAATTCATACGCAAAATCAACAAGGTACTGCAAACTCTTTATTTAGGAAATTACAAGAGTATTGTAGTATACAAATTGCTTACTTTAACACTGAACTTTGATGTCGTGTTTTTTCTTTAAATGTGCGGCGAGATTTGTGCTCCCTGAATATTTGATCACCGCATGGCAGGATTTACAAACTGCACGTGTCTTGTTCGTTGAGCCATCTTTTCTTTGGAATCCAAAGTGCTTCCAAACGAATGACTTGAAGCCTAAAGGGGAGCCAATTTCCTCGTCTTTTTGGACACTAGCCATAGCACCAGCCCAGGAGCCGCGTACTAGTTGTCGACTCCCCTTTCACGTGCAGCAACGCCGCGCACTGCTCCCTGCTCCCGGAAAGAGGAAGCAAGCAACAATGAACTGGATTTCAAAATAAAGTCGCGTCTAATGTCCGGGGTCAAACACGGCGATATAAATCAATGTTTACCTTTAGCATCGATGCCAATAAATCGTAGAGCATTATATGGATTAATCGATCTGTATCGATGTATCGTTACACCCCTACTCAACGACCGTCTGCAGCTGGAGGTGAGCAAGCTGAGGGAGGAAACTCCACACAGGTAGGGCCAGAGGTGGAATCGAACCAGCACCCACCTAACTGTGAGGCGGACGTGCTACGCAGTGCCCCACCGAGCCGCCCTTAGGATCCATCCGTTGCATAGTTTCTTTGAACCATTGCAAAGAGTGAGTTTTTTTTTTTATGTGTATTTACAAAGGAACCATTGTTTGACTTTGAAGAAACCTCTATGCAGTTTCTTTGATAAGTGCAATCAGGCATTGGTGTAATGCATGACACTGAGTCTTTCCTGGATCAGCAGAAGCAAGCTCGAGACGGCGACCCCAGAAAACATTCCTCAAGGTGCAAACAACGCCCTCTCCCAGGAGGTGGAAGATCTCCGCAAGCTCAACGACCTTCTGGGCATTTACGTCGACAACGCCCGTTCCCGGGAAGTGGGGAACGCCGGCTTGCTTTTGCGCATCACTGAATCCGAAACAGAGGTGTCCCGGCAGCTGACGGGCCTGAAGGCCGTTTTCGAGACGGAGCTGGCGGATGCCCGTGCGACTCTGGACTCTGAGGCCAAAGAGCGTGCACGTCTGGAGCTGGAGGTGAGCAAGCTGAGGGAGGAAATCAAGGAGCTGAAAGCAAGGTGAGGCCCGGCCATTTTATCAAAAATATGCCAACAACAAAATGGATGCTGGATATTAGTGCTGACATAATTGCTTTGCTGCTGGGGCCACACCCCAAGGAAAATCCTCCTCGTGACTAATTGCAGCTCAACATTGGACTTCCAGTTAACCATCCCATAGTCCAGGGGCGGGCAAACTTTTTGACTTGCGGGCCGAATTGGGTTCTAAATTTTGACCGGGGGGCCGAACCAGGAGCAGATGGATGTAGTGTTTGTGTGTAAAGGTCATATAAATGACATGTAAAGGTCATTGCATAAAAGCTTTTTACTTTTAGCATGGATTTTTTGAAAACAAATGCATTTATTAACAGCATTAAAAAAATATTTCACCAAAAAACTACTATCAGTGATTCTTATTAAATACGACATTGTTATGATGTATAACATTTTCCATCACTTCAGCGCCTGCAGGTCAGATTTATGAAATATGTTTATCTAATGAGGCAACATCACATCCAACGGCAAACATTCTGACCAAATACATCATCTTGAAAAATCAGTGAAAGAATACATCTAAATAAAGAAATCAATAGTATTGTTGGTTTCCCTTTTTTGCCAGTGCATCATAGTCTGGAGTAAAATTTGTTGTGGTAATTCTTAGGATAGAGCCGAGGTGTCGGTCCGTTAACCTAGATCTGTGACTGGCTTTGTTGACGTTCATGTGGCTGAACGTCACGTCGCGTACGTCGAGCCAAATTGGCCACTCTCTTTTAAACACTCGGCACTGTGTCCACCTTGCTTTTTCTTGGGCGACTCATTTTAATAGAAGGATTCCAGGGGAAGGTTTGTGGGTGGCTTTAGCGTAAAACTGTATCTGAAAACAGCACGCGAATTACGAGAATATTGACGTCACAGCCTACACTCAAAATTCGGCACTGATAGATGAAATGACTACGTACTACTGAGTACGCACATGTACTTGAGAGTGTGCACCGAGCTTTCTGACGGCTCCCGGGAGTAAATGCGCGGGCGGGCGGGCGCTTTCCCATCTACTGGGGAAACATAGTAATTGTAGGGAAAATGACCCCCCCAAACATTTATAATACACTTTATTCAGGTTTGGCGGGCCGGATTAAACGGCCCCGTGGGCCGGATGTGGCCCGCGGGCCGTAGTTTGCCCATGTCTGCCATAGTCGCATATCAACATAAATAGCACATTTGACTGCGTCCATCCATTTTCCATATTCCCAGTTTATTACACGATTATCATCACTATCGCTTATTTTTAATTCATGAGAATAAAGCTGAGTCATTCTCACGTCTCACGTAGGAGTTGCGCAAGGTCAAACGCCGGCACGAGTCTCGCATGGTGGAGTTTGAAAACGCCCCCCAGGAAGATTATGAAAGTAAACTGCCCGAAGCCTTGATGAAGATGCAAAGCCAGCATGAACTTCAAATTAAACTCTACCTTCAAAAAGAGGTAACCATTTATCATTTGGACCTTAGAATCTGTCTCAGCTGCAAAAGTTTAAAAAGTCTGTGTTGACACTACCTTGCAGCCCGTGATGCAAAAGTGAAAGATCTGGACGAGGCTCTGTCTCCAAAGAGGGAACACCATGCGTAGCCTCCTCAGGGAGAAAGACCGAGAAATGGCCGACATGTGGGAGCGGATGCACCAGCAGCTGGATGAGTATCAGGAGCTAATGGAGTTGGAAAACGCCCCCCAGGAAGATTATGTAAGCAAACGGATGAATTCTGCAGCAAACTTGAATACGATGGGAGCAGAAGATCCAATCCAGTTCCCCAAATTCTGATCCTAATAGTTGAAATTGATCTCAACAGGTTAGTCGTTACTGGAAAATGTGCAAATTTCGTAAGATGTTCCCCTGTGACACATCCACTGACCTCATCAACTGTATTGCGGAGTCTGACATATTTGCCGTACGAGTCCACCTCATCCAGAGTGACCTGCTGCTCATCCACAGTGACCTGCTGCTCATCCACAGTGACCTGCTGGGCGATTTTAGGACGAGGCACATTGCATCCGCCCAAGCTCAAACCCTCGCTGTCCTTCGGACGTTTCCTCTATTTGCTGGCCGACATGGTTTGGCGTACCCTCGGGACAAACGTGGAGACATTATTTGCTATGAGAGGAAACGTTGTGGTATGTTCTAAAGCTGTAAAAAGACCTCTCCTCCTTGTTCTGGGTCCGCTCCCTCTCTGTAGACAGAGCCTCCTCCAGATCTTTCACTTTTTGGCCGGCTTCCAACTCCACCATGCGAGACTCGTGCTGGCTTTGGACCATGCGCAAGTCCTACGTGAGACGTGAGAATGACTCAGCTTTATTTTCATTAATTAAATAAGCGATAGTGATGGTAATTACCGACCGCGGAATGCAGCTTCTTTTCAAACTCCAGCTCATCTTTAAGGATTTGAATGTGATGCGACTTCCTGAGCAAAAACAATATTAAACCCTCGACGCAGTCAAATGCGCTATTTATATTGATGTGCGACTATGGGATGGTTAACTGAAAGTCCAATTGAGCTGCAATTAGTCACGAGGAGGATTTTCCTTGGGGTGTGGCCCCAGCAGCAAAGCAATTATGTCAGCACTAATATCCACTATCCATTTTGTTGTTGGCATATTTTTGATAAAATGGCCGGGCGGGCCTCACCTTGCTTCCAGCTCGTCAAAATCAATCTTCAGCTTGGACAACTTCACCTGCAGACGTTCACGCTCTGTGGCCTCTGAGTCCAGAGCCGCACGGGCTTTCGCCAGATTGGATTCTTTCTTCGTGTCCCTGTGATGACAGATATACACATAAACTGAGAATATGGAAAATTTCGGGCAGTCGGAGAAATCAGCGTGAACAAACAAATACATACAGCCGAGTTAAAAAAACACCAGAACAATCACCATGACAATTGCGAACACACAGAAAGAAAATAAATAACTGGAACATGACTCAAACACCGGTGATCCCAACATCACCACAACAAATTCAATGTCGGTCACACCCTGAACGTATTTCTTTTCCTGGGCCGCGATGTGACTTTTGACACAAATACCTACGCCGCCACCACGTTTTGTAGCCAAGTCAGGACAGTTTGTGTAAGAATCACTTCGGTTCCTGCAAAACATCGTGTAGCCTTCCAAGCAAGCACGTCCATCGGCCACTGATCCTTGGAGGTGTGTCTCTGTGAAGCACAAAACATCAGCGAAAAGCAGTTCGTGATGAGACACGATATCTTGCACGTGACAAGACAGCCCTTCGGTGTTATGATGGACGACAACCAGGTGATTTGCCCGATCTACCGACGGCATCACGTGAAGGAGGGGCATGACGCTCTCCAAAGAATCCTCTGCCATCTCAGCAAGAGCAGCAGTGATTTGTGGATTTGCATGAAGCCTTCTCTCATCCATATGCAGAATATGCAGACCACTGAGCGAAGTCACTCTACTCAGAGCTACGTACCCCATGCCGTGTTCGAAAACACCTTTCAGCGAAACTGCAGCCTGTGACGTTGTCATGCCTTGTACCTTGTGGATCGTGCAGGCAAAAGCAAGCTTGATGGGAAACTGTCGGCGCGTCACTCCAGCCTTGTTCAGCTTCTCCTCCAGTCTGTCAATGTACACGGGGTTAGCAGCACGCGCTGTGTTACTCACATGATCGAGTTCCAACCCAAGTTTCTGGACACGGGCTTCATTTGGATAGTTCACCAATTTGACAACTTTTGCAAACATCCCGTTGCACAGACCTGATTGAACATCAACGTTCCGTGTGATCATAACACGAGCACCCAAGGCAACTTTGATTGAGTCCGGGAGCTCATTCTTAGCGCCTTGCACAGGGGAAGCTTGCCTTGCCATTCTGCCAGTTCCTTTGTCTTTCTTGTAGTCATCCGCGTCAATCTGCACAATGTCCTTATGAAACAGTTCCAGCATCGCAGAGTTATGGCCATCCACCTGTTTATTGGTGGCAAAAACATGCAGAATATGCTTTGGACACATTTCTGGGGAAGTGTACCTCGTGGCAAGGAGAGCTCTGTCCATTTCCGACAGTTCATCTGACTTTTCTTTGACGCGGAGTCGGTTCAGCAGTTCGGCAAAGGCGACATCGTCTTTCTGCCTCATGATGGCGGTGAGCGTGATCTTTTTGAAGTCGTCACGCCAGTGGTCCAGCCGCGTAGGATCGTACACGCACAGAGGTTTGGACTGTCTCACGGGAGGGAGCTGAAAGAAATCTCCAACAGCAAGAACAGACATGCCACCGAAAGGTAAATTAATTCCTTTGATTTGTTTCAACCTGGCATTCACGTAGGCAAAGAGGTCTTTCGACACCATGGAAATCTCATCGATGATGAGTATTTCGGCGATGGACAGCTCGGCTCTGACTTCGTCCAGTTTATTGCCCAGCCCGTGGTACGGGGGTTTGAGACTTCTCGGCAGTTTGAGTAGACAATGCAACGTTGCCCCGGAAATGTTGAACGCCGCCGTGCCAGTGAAAGCTGCGAGAACAACCGTTTGCTTGAAAATGTCGGCCTCCTCAGCCAGTCGTGGTAGTCTCTGCAGTATTTTGGTAGCCTCTGCGTGGATACACTTGATCAGATGCGATTTGCCGGTCCCGGCGCCACCGTTGATGTGGTAGAAGAACTGCTCAATGGGCTTTGAGCTACACACACGTTTTATGCACCAATCTCTGACCTTGTAGAAGACGGACGCTTGCTTTTGGTTCAGGTTACGATACATGTCGCGTAACACTGCGGGATCGATGGCTGCAGCCTCTGTCACGATGGACATTTGCGTTGTTTTGGACCTGACGTTATAGTCCGGGACATTTTCCTCTACGTTGTCGTTCGGTTCATCTCTCGCGTTCATTTCCTCAACGCATTCGAGTCTTTGCAACTCACTCTCGGGAGCCAGGTGGCACCATTCGTTTATGACGAGCCCACTCTCCTCCACCTCTTGGATGGCGTTGTCAATGTCTCGACTGTATTTCTCATACCTTTCTCTGTTCCTTCTGAATATTTGGCACACGCGCTCCACAGAGTCGTTATACGGTAACTGTACACAGGCGTTATCATGAAACAACTGATAGGAAGGACAGCGTTCAGATTTTAATTGGCAATCAGCACGATGAGGCAGGTACAGCTTGAGCAAGGAGCAGTAATATTCCTCCGGATTCTTTTGTTCAGAGTATTTGCAGTATTTGATGACCGCATGTTTTTCTGTTCTTTTCTGGACAAAGCCCATGTCGTTCAGCAGAGGCAAAACATTCTTACCTTTGGCTTGTTTGCCATAAACAATTCTGCACATTGATGCAAAATCAGCCAAGCACATGACTTCAAATTCCTCTGTTTGAGGTCTGGATTTGTATTTTTCCGGCAGGCCAGTCATCCACACTTCATGAGATTCCTGCGTTTTGCCCTCAAGGAGCGAGAGAGGATAACTCATTTTCAGCGCATTGTCACTCGTTTGTACAAATACCACCACCATGCGGGAGGACTGTTTCATATGCAAGCCGCACGCACGTGCGACGCATTCCTGAGCACTCACTTCTCTTTTCTTGGAGTACGCTTGCATAATTTGCTTCATTTCATCGCTCTCGTTGACATTTGCGCAGCGGGAGTTTTCAATGACCGATTTCAGGTATTGGCTCAGACCGTGTTCAGCCTTGCTGATGTAGCTGCAGATGTATGCGATGCAAGAGTAGGCATTCAGGATGTATTGGATGTCCAGGTTTCCATCCCAGGCAAGAAGCAAATGGCGGTTGTAGTTGTTGACCCAGCAGTCTTTCGGTTCTCGCTTAAGCACGACAGAACTCGACGAGGCCGTCATGCGCAAACAGTTCATGTACTCGTCACCGGTGAGCTTACATTTAGCCAGTAGCTGAGGCAAAGTCAGGGATGCCGTTTCAGGCTCATTCAGCAGATTTAGCACGGGAACAAGCTTGGCATTCGACGCCAACCGATCGTCATTGTGTTGATCTCGATTGTCGTCGTCGACGGGCGCAGGTCTGACGATCATTGTTTCATCGCACGGTTGTTTGGGGAATCCAAAGCGGCAATTTGCACCTTGGTGTTTGACGCACGATTTGGAGTGACTTTTGCTGTGCATCTGAACCTCTGTGACCTTTTTGTACAATTCCGGTTCCTTCTGCGGGTCCGTTAGCTCGGCCGAGATGTAGCGAGACACAAAATGACGGATGGCTCCATCCGTGGCTTCCTCAAATACAGGGGCACCTCGAACCCATATGAGGCAATGAATGTGAGGACTTCCTCTGTGTTGAAACTCCAGTCGGTAAAAGTAGTCGACGACCTCACCAATCGGTTGCGCCGGAGAGAGGATCAAATCTCTGAACAGAGCTTCCACACGCTTGTCAAACATGCGCATCGTCGTCACAGGATTGCTGCGTAGGATCTCACACTTGGTAGCCCAGTCAAGTTGGGCGAATTTCACTACTTCACCTTGTTGCGCTTTGATGGCGGTGATGACCTCTTCCCAACGCATTTCGGCAGCAGAAAATGTGCAAAAGAACGTGGGTGTGCCCAGCTGCCGGATCATAGCAAAAAGATCTTTGGTGGTTTTCTCCCAATAGGCCGGCGTACCTCTCAGCGGTGTCATGAATCGGACAGCATCTTTGCTGCGCACCAGTTTCTCAACTTCACGTTTGTCCTGAAGCATGGCATTGTGTATCCTTCGACCATCCCTGGTAAAAGGCTTACCTTTGCGCAGCTGTATTGTCATGCTCGACGTTGCCTGGTAAATTTCAGTCACAAACTGGGCAAAGAACAAGTAGTTGGTATCTCGAGCAAAGCGTTCATCCACGCAACACAGACGGGTTTTGAAATATTTGCTTAGTGTGAGTTTTATTGCTCTCTCTTCATCGAGGGTGTTGTGACCAGTGGGAAACTGCACCGGAAAAGCCATGGCCTCAAGCTTGGGAGTCTTGAAAAAACTTACTGGGTTGTTTCTTTCTGCAGGAGCAACACAATAAATGCCCTCTGTAAAACTCATAATTTCCTCTGCCACATCATTGGGTTGGAGACATGATTCAAGTATCACTCCACCATTTGGTTGATCACCGTCTTCCGAATTTTCTTGTTGCTGTTTGTTACCACTGTTGTCATGTTGAGAGTCACTGTTCATCCCACACAGAGCATCACTTTCAAATCTGTACATCTCCTCCAGAGCTTCCTCATTGTACTCACTGTCGCTCATTTGCGCTTCATCGGAGCTGCTCTCATCGTCAGTGAGGGTTGGGTCGCAAAGGTCCGCATCGTCGCGAATGGTTATGTCTCTGTACTGTGGATGGACTTGTTTCAGTTTCATCAGAGCGCTCATTAGCTTAGACCAAGTGACAGTTTGAAAAAACTGATGGCCTTTGTAGCAAAGCCGTCTCTTCAGTTTCACTCTCAACATCTGTGACTTACTTCTTAGTCTGGGCAAGACATTGACCGTCTCTTGTACTTCCGATGGCACGCACACCACATTTCCACGAATGGCTCGTTGTTGACCTTTGGGAAGAGGTACAATTTTGGCAAATGATATGCATTTGGAAATGAGGTGTCTCTCCAGTATGTTCAATCCACACAGTTCCTTTGGAATATCAGAGAGTGTGAGATTGTTCGCAACAGCAAGTGCAGGCATTTTACCATCTTTGAGGTGACTATAGCAAGTGTGACATATCCACTCCAGTTTTCTTTCAGCTGGTACGCTGCACGAGGCCTGACATTCATCATCACAGATATGGACAAATTGTCCCGTGAGACAACTTGCAACAACATGTCTGTTTTTCTTATAAAATCTACGTTGACAAGCGCGTACTTGGTTCGGAAACAATGCTCTGTGGCAAACAGTGCAGACAAATGTGGGGCCATTCTTAATTTGGGCTTTGAATACCTCAACAGCTTTCATGAGCACACAGTCATTTCGCTCCCTACATAGTCGGTTTATGACTTAGTATTTTTTCAAAAGCGTACTTACTCTGCGCATTGTTTTGGTCTTCAGTGAATCAGATTTTTTTGCCATTATGCGCCTCATGATTTCCTGATGTTTTAATCGGAATTCAGGGTTGTTTAAATAACGGCGTGTCATGTAAGAGCGCTGCCTGTTTCGAAACCCAACATCGTCACGGTAACGTTCTGTGATGTAAGCGCGTCGTCTCATCGTAAAACACTCATCTGTCCTATAACGACGTGAGAAACGGGAAAGGTTTTTCTTCTTAAACTCATGATCCGTCTGACAACGTTGTGTAAAATAGGACTTTTGTTTGGCACAAAAACGCTTGTCCTGTTGATAACGGGTTCTAATATAACCCAATTTCCTTTGTCTTACCTCTGCAATTTGACTGTACTGTTCCCTCTCTTTAGAGTTTTTCATCATTCTCTTTAGTTCCTGTTTTTTACGTCTCACTTCCAATTTTTCTTTTAACTTTTCTTGTGCTTTTATTTGTCGTAGGAACTTTTCTCTACGAGATTTTGGAATTTTTGTCACATTTGCCAGCTGTTTACCTGTAGTGAAAACCACTCCACTGTCGTTATCGGTAAATTCTTGGTGGTTACGTTCACCTGAACACCGTCTAGTGTCGCTCGTCTCAACACATGAGACAATCTCAGCAACAGGTCTGCTTGCGGCAACACTGATTTGCGTCATCCACTGCTTCTGTGTCAGCGTTTTCTCTCGTGTGTCTGTCTGTGCATTAAAACTGAGAGATGAATAGAATTCAAGTCGACGTTGCAATGTGATCAACTGCAATTTTCAAAACCGCAAAGGCTGCAATTTGAAAAAGAAAATGTGCGTATATTTATTTATTGAATGACTACCATTTCAGTCAAACTGTTTTCTAAGTTGTATTTGAGGTAGTGCCCTTTTTTTGTATTGAAGTTAATGTATCGCTTGTGTTTGGTAAATATGTAGAAAGAGAACCTTAAAAAAAATGGCAGATTAAGTCAAAAACAACAATGACATATGTATCGTTGGCTGTTTTTGCTTCGTTTCAGTTTACTTTGGGGTTGAAGAAGGATGACGTGCACCTGCATCAACAACCTCCACCCGAAGACCACGACGAGTTGGCCACCCGAAAGTCAATTTGGTCTGAGATATTTATTTGTTATTGTTACGACATTGTCTTGAAGTCTGTTCCATGTTTTTGTCAATAAATGTCTGACAGTAAAGCCCATAAGTGGCCTTACGATATTTCAGTTTTGCAAATATATATATATATATATATACGATGTCTTTGAATCTCAGAAAAAGAGATTTCTGTAGTTCAATCTAATAATTGAAATTCTCAAAAGACACCTGCCAAAGTGTTGTAAATCAAGTAGTTCAATTCACAAGTAAGCAAATAGTTTTGTTCATGTTTTAAAAATACATTCCGTGCGCCGTCATCTTTCTGTGGAAAGCATCGGGGTGGTACAGTGACCTCAATAGGCTCTCTTCCTCATTGCTACTCAGGCCTGTGACCTCTTCTGGTTTTTTCATCTGCCGGACAAGAGTAAGCAACACAATGTCAAAATGGGTATTATAGTAACAGCAAAATTCATTTCCTATCCCTAAATTGTCACACTGGCCAACCTTTTGTTTGATATTGTAGAGCAGGAGTTCAGAGTAGTGTTTGGCCTCAGACAGAATTTTACTGCCGGGATATTCCTTCTCCACGTGCTTGAGAAGAATTATGTAAGTGGACAGACCTTGGGCCAGCCTGTGCAGGCAAGCCTCCTGGAAAAAAGAATATTTAGGTCAGTTAAAAAACAAATATCTATTCAACCTACGCATAAAAGTCAAGCCGATGCTAGCAAACAATTATGGAAAGTGTCAGTGTCTGTATTTTCTCCCACCTCTGGTGGTTTTCCATTTCTGGTTCTTACCTTGCTAAAGTTGGAGCTGGGGCAGTTTGCTGGAAACTGAGGTGCTTTGTAGTGCTCCAGTAAATGAAAGTTGACATTGTTTTGGAATTCATCATCAAACTGATTGTCAGGTTTATTTCAATGACTGAATAACTATTAAGAGAAGAGCAACAGCAAACAAACCACAAGTGAGACAGAATATTAAGTCTTTTCTCGCGAGGAGTGCAGTACAGATAGCTTAATACAATCTCTACACACACTAAATATGTGTAGGCACTCCCGCTCTTTTTATTTGGATTTGCCCTACCCACAGTGTGAGACAAGCCCCTAAAGAAAGGAGGGGGAAAGCATGTGGGCTTTGCCTCGTAAGGAAAAATCACTAGGTGTTTACATACTAATAAAGACATCTGGGAAGAGGAGTTTGAGTGGACTGGATACAGAAGAGAAAACCTTTGACCTCAAGTAAAAACATAGCAAGGGAAGTTTTACGACATTGTGTAGGATGCAACAAACTAAGTTATTTATTACTGGTTATATACATTCCAACCTAATCCTACGATCAAGATAGTTAGGAAACCCTGACTTTAATGGTCACTTGGAGGTTCATCTGGGGTGCAAGACAGCAATGAGGCATGTTGTCTAACAAAGTGGTCATTGTTAGAAAGGAACTGTCCTTCCGTGGTACATCATAAAAACAGCAAGGCCAAACAGCAAGCATATAATGCAGTAATATTGCGGTAAGGCATTGATTAGAGAACGCATGATAACATATATATACATTTTTCTAACAATTCCCTCCTGTTTATCATAAGTTCTCAGAGACCATCTTATCACCTAAAAGCGGCCATTTCAAAAAAGATTTTCAGCCGTAAGAACACAATTCATAAGAACAAATTTACACCCGGGAGGAGATTGAGCCTTAATAATCAATGTCAGAGTCGGGAAACAAACCGGACAGGTTTACCAGAGGAGCCTCAAAGATGGAGCCATCGCTAGAGCGACAACCCTCGTCAGTCGCAAAGTCGTCCCCTTGGAGCAACGAAAAAGTCTCAGCTGCTGGAGAGATAGCAGTTGTAATTAACCTGTTAATTAGAGACCGGAGACACGGAATACAACATCATCCACACAAGGTCAAAACAGCAGAAAAAACGGCAAGGGAGACTAGGACCGAGGAAACCAGGGTACGGTACTGTCTGAACACGTTTAGCCAGTCGTTCCAAACCTCCGTGTTCACTCCACTGCGTTCCTTCATTTTCCCATTCAAGGTCCTCAGGCCCTCAAGGGCCTGGGACAGGCTTCCATCAGCGGCAGTATTATTTGGAATGAATGTGCAGCATTGCTCACCAAACATGGCGCAGACACCACCCTCTTTTTAGAGTAGCATATCAAGGGCCATTCGGTTCTGGAAAGCCATGAGGGAAGTCGCGGCCAGTTGGGAGTAGACCGCCCTGAAACCCGCCTCGGTCCAATTTCCAAGCCTCTGCACGTTGTAATGGATGTAGTTGATCCTGTCGACATTTTTGTTAAGAGTACACCACCAACACAGGGTGGATTCAAAACCAGCTGCTATCTGATTCACCAGCTTACACTTATCCGGTACTCCTCTGGGAACACCAATTGCATCAATTTCGGTCAGATCATCGTCGGCTGTCAAATTCAAAGACATTTTGGTTTTTACCAGCTTTTTCTTTTTTCAGATCTTGGGATGTTGATACATATACAATTTAGCTTGACTACATTCTCTGAAAGCAATGGCTTCTTTTTTCTTTCTTCAATGGATATTACTATAAAGAATGCTCTGTCACACATTTCATAATCCAATATACGTGATAGATTTCACACAATCTTTGATCATTGGTGACGGTACAACATAAGGCAATGGTCACAAACCCATACATATGACATATTAAATTTTGTTTGTCTTTACAGCTTGTTTTGCCATTAGCAATCAATTGCTTCGTTTAGCAGTTTACTCTAATACTAGTTACCTGAAACAAATTATCCACATTCACTTTAGATATATTCATCCCATTCTTTAACATCTACAGCGGTTGTTGACAAAGTACACATATAAACATCATACTTTCATGGCAGTCCAGATCTGACACAGCAGATCATCCTGCAAAGGTCAAATTGATCTTTTAAATCGCTACAATGCAGCATAATTTTTTTTGGAGTGATCAATATAAGTTGTTCACTCATCTCTCCCCTACTCATTATGACTTAGTTCCCACAAATACCATATTGCTGAAGTTAACAAAGTGGCAACAAAGATAGCCACCTTACATGCAATAACGTCATTGTTCCATTTTCTTGTTCCCGGCATTTCTCTAAGAGGTAAGGCTCCCTTTGGGTCACTTTTTCCCGATTGAACGTTACCTCAAAAGAAATTACCCTTTTGTAATTTGCAAGGACCACCTCAACTGACCTTTCTGCTATTTTAATGGCAGTTGATGTAATTATCAATATTCAATGTGGCCCTTCCCCCGTGGAAGAACACCAGCGTTTTGTTTTCAATGCTCTTAATGAGAACGTGCTTTGTTCTTTTTGCCTTTAAAATATTAATTATAAATATAAAATGTAAATGCCAAATTTGAATCATCCTTAGTTTCCCACTTGGTTTTAAAACATGGTAATCTATATTGTCGCCCAAACAATTTTCCATACGGGGTTAACCCACAGTACTTGTAATATTTAGTACAGTTTGACCAGGTCTAAACATTTTGTCCATGATCTTCCATTTTTCCCATGCACATTTTCACACTTTATACCAGTTCTGTCACGAGAATTAATTTCCGAAATCCCATATCTCGGTATTATTTCTTTACATAACGTTTTTGCCACTGTTAAGGCATTCAGTGTTTTTGTTGAAGCCAATTCAAACCATTTTGAGAATGCATCTTTAATGACCAGGCAGTATAACCCTGTGGATTGCATGTTAAACAAGCTCTTCAAAAAAATTTTTTACATAACTGTTTAACTGTTTTGAATATGAATCAAATTCACATGATGTATAAAGCTGACTGAACTGCCCTATTATCCCTCCTCTTGAGCCATGCGACACACAACCATGGCTCAATATTGCTGCCCGCTTGTATAGGATTTTTGGAGGATAGGTCAGTCTTCTGGTCATTTATAGATGCCATTCTCTACTCTTGCCCCTCTCTTTGTCCATGATTGAATTTCAATCTATGGACTTTGTCGCTGCACATCTTTAAAAATGTTTCAGTAATTCAATCCGCTTCTTGTGTGTTTAAAATTTGAAGCGTCTTTTGCACTGCAGCTATGCGGTTCCGTCCGCAAGCTTGTTACCTCTTGACACCTTATCAGTCTCGTGCGTGCCCTGCACACGTGCACATAGCTATTTGTCGTGGCAATTGGACTGCTTCCACAACTAGCTTAGTTGTAGTTTCTTGTAGTTTCTTTTCAATCAGTTTCTCATCGTTTATCACAAGAATCTTAGTAAGTTGAACAAAAGTCAAAAAGTATGTTTTATTTTACTCAATTGTACGATTTAGAGAATCCATATGTAGTAAAGCGTTGTATTACTACATATGATTTCATCTTCATTTAATTTTGACACACCTTTCAAAATGCTTCTCAGTGTCCCAGTGCACACATGCTTTGCGTGTGTAACTGGTTGTCTCAACCCGTGTTCCACATCCTAATCTTTCCTTCCTCAAGGTGTCAAACCAATCCACTAATTGGAAAAGATAAAAATCAACAAATTAACCATCAGTAAATTAATATAATAGTTAATTGTTGTTGTTTCTTAACTGTAACTAACTCAATCACTCTCTTAACCTCAAATGTAAAAACTTGTGTAGTCCTTACACAACCAATCGACTATTTCTTCTAAATTTAGCTTTGAAATGTTGTTATTTAATCATTTTGCTTCATCCAATCCCAGAAAGCAAGTTCCTTCCATCTCTCAAATTTGGTTTCATCAGGGATAGGCATTAATGCAGTGTGGACCAGTTCCTGCCCACAAAAAATTGCTTGCCTTTCTTTTCTTCTTATTTTCTTTTCAAAATTGCTTTTGTTTTGCGGTGCAAATCAATTCTTTTGTGCACCTACATTAGCCAATTTCAACACATAACACTGACAGTACACAGACAACACAAAAACTTACAGCAGAGACACAGCTCACAAACGATACAAACAAACAACGCTGCGCAAACGTCATCCCCTGTTTTGACGTTTTGGTTATACTTTTGTTTTCCCATCAGTGCCTTTTATCCTTCATGCAAATATTGTCACATCTTCCTTAAGCATCACTCTCTGAGAAAATCACACTGTCCCTGTTTCGCCTGCAGCCACAGCACCCCTCGTGCGAAGGGGGGGGGGGGCGCAGCATCAATGTTGATTGGTCACAGGCTGGCCATTTCCTGCAACAACCATGATGCCGGCCCACCGCCCACACGAGCATAGCAAAGGCCCACGCGGACAGCCCCGCGACAACGCGTGAGCGCAGGCACGCCTATCAGTTTCACCTTCTCAAAGGGCAGGCCAACTCTGCTGTTGCCCTCCCCTATCATGTTCACCTTCAACATCTTTCAGTCTTCTACACAACATTTGCTGTCTCATTCTCGTCCTATCAAGCCACCATTCTAGTCACTTTCTGCCACACACGTCTTATTTTCTCTACTGCCACACACTGCTCATCTTAGTTTCTCCAACAAACTTAAACACATCATCGTCCACTTCTCAATTTCCCTATTATTGCTCAACAGCCTCCAGAACATTCTCCATTACTGATTTCTTCCACAGAACACACATCTCACTCGCACTCATACACACACCCATTCATGAGGATCCTCCGCGCGCACACGCACACACACACCAGCACAAAAGGATGACGCACAACATATAAGAACACATGGAAGCACTAAGAACATCTTTTTGCTCGTATTACTTGTCTGATTTATTCTCTATTTCACTTTTAGAAACTACGTGTAATTCTTTTCTATTTATTTAGCAAATTTTAACTTCAATGTTTCTATATCTTACTTTATCCTTTTAACATAAATATCTCCTTATATTTAAGCTAATTTTCTCCTTAATTTTGGCAGCCAGGTTCCCACTTCATTACATGGAAACCTGATCTGATTTGATTTTGGCCTAGTCATAGTGTTTCTGTTAATTTGTGCAGTCACGTGCCATGTGACCGTTTTCTCCGCAATTCCAGCATTTTATTGGAGGTTGCACAACTCCTCTTCCTCGGCCTCTAAAGCCTCCTTTAGACATTGCTCGCCCTCTCTGGCCTTTCTGTCCTCTGCCTGCATTTTAGTAAAAAGTGTCACTATCCTGATCTACCAGAAAAGTGTGTTTTGAAGCTTTCATTTGTTTTCGTTTTTGTTTGTCTATTACTACTTTTTCCGCATGGAGGGCATGATTTATGTATTCCTCCCGCTATGATCTTTAGTTTTGAATTTGTAGCATGTGTTTTCTCTACGTGCTTCTCTACTTTCTCTAGACTTCTCCCTTCTTCTCTAACTCTGTAAATTTTGGTTTTCTCTTGCCTGCCTACTGTTAGGCCCAGTCTCATCATCTTCCTACCTGCAATACAGTGCTTTCTGAGCTCTCTCTCTTTCCCTCTCTTTCTCTCTCTCTCTTTCTCTCTCTCCCAAAACACTACATCATCAGATGCCTTCTTTAATTTCTTTAAGATTTATTTATGTTGTTTCGTTTATGGCACCTCTAAGTCCTAATAATTTGGTTGTCCCTCAAATTTATATTTTTTAACCCATTTATCGAAATCTTTTTTTTTAATCGGTTGGGATCCTGCCTTTCAATTATTTTCCAATCTTTGCATTTTAGTTCATGTCGGGGTAGGGACTTTCGCTTACTATTTAAGAGGAGCGCTCAAATGAGATCACTCTCAGTCAAACCGTTCACAAGCATACCACGCGCGTTTTTTTTTTTTTAAGAACAGAGGAGTCTGCCCCTCCTGCTGCGGAATTTAACTAACATAAAACGTTAGGGGGCTCCACATCCGCCCCTGCAGAATTTAACTGTTTCTAGTTGTACTTGATAGGGTCTAGAATTCTCAAGGTTTTTTTGTTTTGTTTTTTTAATAACAGAGGAGTCCGCCCCTCCTGCTGCAGAATTTAACTAGCTTGAAAGCTAGGGGGCTCCACATCCGCCCCTGCGGAATTTAACTGTTTCTATTTAGTAGAATTAATATTCCTACTCACGGTCTGCTGATTCTCTTCCTCGGAAGATCTCGTCAACCCTCCCGGTGTCCAGCCGGACTGATCGAGACAGTCCCGTCAAAGGGCTTTTGTTTTACCTCGGCCGAGGATTGTCACCTGCGTCGAAGAGCCCGCTGGAACCGTTCAAGGCGTGTCGAGATCCCGGAACGAGCCCCCAATTTCTGTCAGGTTTATTTCAATGACTGAATAACTATTAAGAGAAGAGCAACAGCAAACAAACCACAAGTGAGACAGAATATTAAGTCTTTTCTCGCGAGGAGTGCAGTACAGATAGCTTAATACAATCTCTACACACACTAAATATGTGTAGGCACTCCCGCTCTTTTTATTTGGATTTGCCCTACCCACAGTGTGAGACAAGCCCCTAAAGAAAGGAGGGGGAAAGCATGTGGGCTTTGCCTCGTAAGGAAAAATCACTAGGTGTTTACATACTAATAAAGACATCTGGGAAGAGGAGTTTGAGTGGACTGGATACAGAAGAGAAAACCTTTGACCTCAAGTAAAAACATAGCAAGGGAAGTTTTACGACATTGTGTAGGATGCAACAAACTAAGTTATTTATTACTGGTTATATACATTCCAACCTAATCCTACGATCAAGATAGTTAGGAAACCCTGACTTTAATGGTCACTTGGAGGTTCATCTGGGGTGCAAGACAGCAATGAGGCATGTTGTCTAACAAAGTGGTCATTGTTAGAAAGGAACTGTCCTTCCGTGGTACATCATAAAAACAGCAAGGCCAAACAGCAAGCATATAATGCAGTAATATTGCGGTAAGGCATTGATTAGAGAACGCATGATAACATATATATACATTTTTCTAACACTGATATTGAAATTAGTCACAAGTCAGATATGTTTTACAGCCAGGAGAAGACAATGAAGGTGCTTTCTGAATTTCCACTTACAGCTTTCTGGTGTTCTTTAGCGGTACCCAGAACCGAGTCCCAAACATGAGCAGAGGTCAGCAGGTCAGAGGGCGCCGTTTCCTCCTCACTTGAGGTGTCGCTTGATGGCAAGACGGTGGTCGCTTCTGTCAACGGAGCGCCATTGGCTCGCAGTACTAGAAAAGCCACCAAGCCCACCGCGAGAATTTGCGTGTCTAATGCGGAAGCAGAAGAAAATCATGAATGAATGGCAAAAGAGGAAGAAAATTCAGGAAACATTCATCACTGACTTACACATGTTGGGCATGTTGCGTCGAGATTACTCTTGCCTTGACC